>NW_026608372.1:0-50000 GCF_029499605.1 Hyla sarda
GTTTGGTGCCTCATCTGGGCATTCCTCTAAGAAGAAGAAACTAGACATCAAGGAAAAGTTGTTTAAATCGCCATCTCCTTCTTCCTCTGACTCCTCCTCTCTTTCGGAGGATTCAGAGGTGGAATCAGATGACATTATTTCTGAAGATTATTTCTTATTTAAGAAAGAACTGGCAGATAAGCTGATTAAAGCAGTAAAAAGCAGCATGGAAACATCTAAGATCAGATCAGATGTGCAAGAGAAAGAAGAATTATATTATTTTCCTAAAAAGAAGTCCATTATGTTTTCTGGGCATGAAGTGCTGAGGTCCATAATGGAAAAGGAGTGGAAGAAGCCAGATCACAGGCTGGAACTAGGATCTAGATTCCGCGCAGTATATAAGCTTGACCCAGCGGAATCAGAGAGTTGGGGTGAACCATCTAAATTGGATCCTGCTGTGGCGGATTTATCCAAGAAGACTCTATTGCCTTCTGATGACTCTTCTATCTTAAAGGACGCCATGGATCGGAAAGCTGATGTCCTAACTAAAAGAGCATACTCCAATACTGCAGCATTGGCGAAAGCGGCCTTGTCTTCAGTTCCTGTAGCAAGAGCTCTTAGGTTGTGGCTTAGTCAATTAAGCAGAAATATTGAACAAGGTGTCTCAAGAGAAGAGTTACTAGATGAAGTAGCCACTTTAAAGACAGCAGCAGAGTTTGTGTGCGACTTTCCCGTTGATGTCACCAGAATCTGTGCCAAAAATATGGCGGTCTTAAATTCTGTAAGAAGGGCGATTTATGTAAAACCATGGTCTGGAGAGACTTCATCCAAGAATAATTTATGCGGTTTACCCTTTGAACCAGGTCACCTGATCGGCTCCCAGTTAGAGAAAATTCTGGGTCCTGCAAAGAAGGGAGAAAAACTAGCATTTCCATATTCTTTTAAAAAGAAGCCTTTTCGTCCCTATCGATTCAGAAAGTCAGGTTTCAAAAGAAAACCCTTTCAAGAAAGAAGATTTAATAGACGACAGCATGAGAATAAAGGAAAGTCTTCCCATTCCAAGCAACTTAAATCAGAGTTTTGACAATTATTGCGACACGTCGGTAGGAGCAAGATTAACAAGATTCTTTCCCGCCTGGGAAGCTGTAACCTCAGACAAGTGGGTCCTAAGTATTATAGCGGATGGTTACAAACTAAATTTCCTCAGTCATCCAGTAGAAAAGTTTTGTCTAAACACAGAAGATCCAGTCATTTTTTCTCTTCTAGAAGATTTTCTAAACAAGAAGGCGCTAGAGCCAGTTCCAATTCTCCAACAAGGAAGTGGAGTTTATTCAAGGGTGTTCCCTGTGCCGAAACCTGGAGGCAGCTGGAGGCTGATCATAGATTTAAGATACGTAAACATGTTCTTAAAGAAAGAAACGTTTCGCATGGACAATATAAGATCTGCCACAGGTATTGTTCAAGAACAAGATTGGATGGTGTCCCTCGACTTAAGCGATGCTTATCTTCACATACCTATACATGTCTCCTCAAGAGCTTCCTGAGGGTAGCTGTCAAGAAAGAAGGAAGAATTCATCACTTTCAATTCCGTGCCATGCCTTTCGGGTTGTCCCCCGCACCGAGGGTATTTACGAAAGTAGTAATAACCCTGGTAGCTTCGCTTCGTCTGAAAGGAGTCCAGATTATACCATACCTGGACGATTGGCTCTTGATAGCTCAGTCTCAAGATCTCCTGCTTTTCCATCTCAACATCACCTTGCATCTTCTGTCGTCAGTCGGCTTCATTTTGAATCAGGCAAAGTCGGATCTTATTCCAAGAAGGAAGAGGATGTTTCTGGGTCTGATCATAGACTCTATGTGTATGAAAGTGTTTCTACCTCTAGAGAAGCAACAGAAGATAAAGTCGCAGATACGGTATCTAATTTCTGTTCCAGTGACATCTATCAGAACAGCCATGAGAGTCTTGGGCCTGCTAACGGCAGCTATCGAAGCGGTTCCCTGGGCCAGGAGTCACATCAGGGAATTGCAGTCCGAGATTTTGACAGTCTGGAATCGCAAGATCAGCTCGTTATCAAGCCATCTTTCCCTGTCAGTAAGAACCCGTCAGGCTCTCAAATGGTGGTTGGTCCCAGAGAATCTTTCAAGAGGCAACAGTTTCAAACAAGTAACAATGGAAGTGGTAACTACGGATGCATCAAAACAGGGCTGGGGAGCTCATCTGGGCTCTCAGTGGGTCCAGAAACCGTGGTCTCAAGAAGAGAGACAATTCTCTTCCAACTTGCGGGAACTAAGGGCCATCAGACTAGCTTTGATTCATTTTACTCCTTGGCTCAAGAACAGAGCAGTCTTAGTCCAATCGGACAATTCTGTATCAGTTTTCTATCTTCAGAAGCAGGGAGGAACGAGAGCACAATTGCTCCAGAGAGAATGCAAGATGTTATTTCTTTGGGCGGAAAACCATTTCACAGCCCTTACTGCCGTCCACATAAAAGGGACTCTAAATGTTCATGCAGATCTGCTCAGTCGAGTAACCCTGGATCCCAACGAATGGGAGCTCAATCCCAAGTATTTTTCCCAGATCATCAGGAGATGGGGATGCCCGGAATGGGACCTAATGGCAACTCGCCAGAACAAGAAGCTGAAGAAATTTTGCTCCCTATACAAACAAGATCAGCCGGATCATCTAGATGCGCTGACACTCAACTGGGAGAATCTTTGTGCGTATCTTTTCCCTCCAGTCCCTCTACTGTCAAGAATTCTGAAAAAGATTATTCAAGAGAAACCATCAGTAATCCTTCTAGCTCCATTCTGGCCGCGCAGGGCCTGGTTCCCGTTGTTGCTTCGTTTGTCCAAGGGGGATTATTGGAAGCTGCCACTTCACAAGGACCTCCTGATACAGAGAGGGTTCTGTCATCAACACCTGGACAGAATCCATTTAACTGTCTGGAATTTGAAAGATCCAGATTTCGTAATGTAGGTCTCTCAGATGAAGTCATCCAGACTTTATTGTCTGCTCGCAAGGAGTCCACTAATGCTTTATACTCCAAATTGTGGCGAAAATTCTTATATTGGAAGAAGGATAGAGGAGACCCTGAAATTACAGTACCTGTCATTCTTCAGTTTTTACAGGAGGGGTTTGCTAGAGGGTTAAAACCCAATACGCTGCGTGTACATTTGACTGCAATCAATTCCTTTACAGATGGAAAATTTATGTTACAACCATTGATAACAAGATTTTTTAAAGCATTGAAGAATCTAAGGCCTAGAGTAAAGCCTCCTATTGCTCCATGGGATCTCTCCCTGGTGTTACGAAAACTGACCGGTCCTCCTTTTGAACCAGCTAAAGAAGTGGACATAAAATGGCTCTCTCTAAAAGCTCTATTTCTGGTAGCAATCACGTCTGCAAAGAGACTTGGTGAATTACAGGCTCTCTCCTCCCGCTCTCCTTATATTAGGTTCACTCAAGATGGAGTCTTATTAAGAACAGTCCCTTCATTTGCACCTAAGGTACCCTCTGAAAGTAATATCAACAGGGAAATATTCCTACCTGTATTCCATCCCCCATCTGGAGAAGATCAGCATCTTTGTTCTCTGGATGTCAAGTCTATTCTTCTTTGTTATCTGGAAAGAGTGAGTGCCTTCAGGAGGGATGAGAATTTATTCCTTCAGTTTGCAGGCCCTAGAAAGGGGTTTAAAGCAGCAAAGGACACTCTCGCAAGGTGGATCAAATCGTCCATTTCTGAAGCATATAAACAAGAAGGTAGAGAACCTCCTTTTCCACTTAAAGCCCATTCCACTCGGGCAACAGCTGCCTCTTGGGCAGAGAGAGCGGAAGTCCCTGTGAGTGACATCTGTTATGCGGCCTCGTGGTCTACTCCGTCCACGTTTATCAAGCACTACAGGCTAGACACGGAGTCAGAGAGTCCAGCCTTTAGCACTGGGGTTTTGTCAGCAGCATATAATATTCAACCCTCCCCTGTTTGATAGCTAGCGATATCCCTTCTGTGCTGCCGGATGTCGTGGAAGAAAGTTAAAATTATTTTTACCTGTAATTTTGCTTTCTTCGAGACAGAAGGCAGCACATACTACCCTCCCAATAAATAATATTTGCATCAAGAAAAGAGTCTAGTCATTTACACAATTGCATTTGGAGGTGTGCGTCATATATAGGGATGTCTGGATGCGGATTGGTTGTTCTTTTGTCTTTTGTATATAGGTGGGCGGTCCTAGGGGGAATAAAAGAGGCCGGGAATTCCCTTCTGTGCTGCCTTCTGTCTCGAAGAAAGCAAAATTACAGGTAAAAATAATTTTAACTATTACTGCTCCGCTATATACATAGTATACACAATACTATTATTACTGCTCCGCTATATACACAGTATACACAAAACTATTATTACTGCTCTGCTATATACACAATAATATTATTACTGCTCTGCTATATACACAATACTATTATTACTGCTCCGCTATATACACAGTATACACAAGACTATTAATACTGCTCCACTATATACACAGTATACACAATACTATTATTACTGCTCTGCTACATACACAGTATACACAATACTATTATTACTGCTCCGCTATATACATAGTATACACAATACTATTATTACTGCTCCGCTATATACACAGTATACACAAAACTATTATTACTGCTCTGCTATATACACAATAATATTATTACTGCTCCGCTATATACACAGTATACACAATACTATTATTACTGCTCCGCTATATACACAGTATACACAAAACTATTATTACTGCTCTGCTATATACACAATACTATTATTACTGCTCCGCTATATACACAATACTATTATTACTACTCCGCTATATACACAATATACACAATACTATTATTACTGCTCCGCTATATACACAGTATACACAATACTATTATTACTGCTCCGCTATATACACAGTATACACAATACTATTATTACTGCTCCGCTATATACACAGTATACACAATACTATTATTACTGCTCCACTATATACACAGTATACACAATACTATTATTACTGCTCCGCTATATACACAGTATACACAATACTATTATTACTGCTCCGCTATATATACAATATACACAATACTATTATTACTGCTCCGCTATATACACAATACTATTATTACTGCTCCGCTATATACACAATATACACAATACTATTATTACTGCTCTGCTATATACACAATATATACAATGCTATTATTACTGCCCTGCTATATACACAATATACACAATACTATTATTACTGCTCCGCTATATACACAGTATACACAATACTATTATTACTGCTCCGCTATATACACAATATACACAATACTATTATTACTGCTCCGCTATATACACAGTATACACAATACTATTATTACTGCTCCGCTATATACACAATATACACAATACTATTATTACTGCTCCGCTACATACACAGTATACACAATACTATTATTACTGCTCCGCTATTTACACAGTATAGACAATACTATTATTACTGCTCTGCTATATACACAGTATACAAAATACTATTATTACTGCTCTGCTATATACACAATATATACAATACTATTATTACTGCTCCGCTATATACACAGTATACACAATACTATTATTACTGCTCCGCTATATACACAGTATACACAATAATATTATTACTGCTCTGCTATATACATAGTATACACAATACTATTATTACTGCTCCGCTATATACACAATATACACAATACTATTATTACTGCTCCGCTATATACACAGTATACACAATACTATTATTACTGCTCCGCTATATATACAATATATACAATACTATTATTACTGCTCCGCTATATACACAATATACACAATACTATTATTACTGCTCCACTATATACACAATATATACAATACTATTATTACTGCTCCGCTATATACACAATATACACAATACTATTATTAGTGCTCCGCTATATACACAATACTATTATTACTGCTCCGCTATATACACAATATATACAATACTATTATTACTGCTCCGCTATATACACAATATACACAATACTATTATTACTACTCTGCTATATACACAATATATACAATACTATTATTACTGCTCCGCTATATATACAATATATACAATACTATTATTACTGCTCCGCTATATACACAATATACACAATACTATTATTACTGCTCCGCTATATACACAGTATACACAATACTATTATAACTGCTCCGCTATATACACAGTATACACAATACTATTATTACTACTCCGCTATTTACACAGTATACACAATACTATTATTACTGCTCCGCTATATACACAATACTATTATTACTGCTCCGCTATATACACAATATACACAATACTATTATTACTGCTCCGCTATATACACAGTATACACAATACTATTATTACTGCTCCGCTATATACACAATACTATTATTACTGCTCCGCTATATACACAATATACACAATACTATTATTACTGCTCCGCTATATACACAGTATACACAATACTATTATTACTGCTCCGCTATATACACAATATACACAATACTATTATTACTACTCCGCTATATACACAGTATACACAAGACTATTATTACTGCTCCGCTATATACACAATATATACAATACTATTATTACTGCCCTGCTATATACACAATATACACAATACTATTATTACTGCTCCGCTATATACACAGTATACACAATACTATTATTACTGCTCAGCTATATACACAATATACATAATACTATTATAACTGCTCCGCTATATACACAGTATACACAATACTATTATTACTGCTCCGCTATATACAAAGTATACACAATACTATTATTACTGCTCCGCTATATACACAGTATACACAAAACTATTATTACTGCTCTGCTATATACACAGTATACACAATACTATTATTACTGCTCCGCTATATACACAGTATACACAATACTATTATTACTGCTCCGCTATATACACAGTATACACAATACTATTATTACTGCTCCGCTATATACACAGTATACACAATACTATTATTACTACTCCGCTATATACACAGTATACACAATACTATTATTACTGCTCCGCTATATATACAATATACACAATACTATTATTACTACTCCGCTATATACACAGTATACACAATACTATTATTACTGCTCCGCTATATACACAATACTATTATTACTGCTCCGCTATGTACACAGTATACACAATACTATTATTACTGCTCTGCTATATACACAATATACACAATACTATTATTACTGCTCCGCTATATACACAGTATACACAATACTATTATTACTGCTCCGCTATATACACAATATACACAATACTATTATTACTGCTCCGCTATATACATAGTATACACAATACTATTATTACTGCTCGGCTATATACACAGTATACACAATACTATTATTACTGCTCCGCTATATACACAGTATACACAATACTATTATTACTGCTCTGCTATATACACAATACTATTATTACTGCTCCGCTATATACACAGTATACACAAGACTATTAATACTGCTCCGCTATATACACAGTATACACAATACTATTATTACTGCTCTGCTATATACACAGTATACACAATACTATTATTACTGCTCCGCTATATACACAGTATACACAATACTATTATTACTGCTCTGCTATATACACAGTATACACAATACTATTATTACTGCTCCGCTATATACACAGTATACACAATACTATTATTACTGCTCCGCTATATACACAGTATACACAATAATATTATTACTGCTCTGCTATATACACAGTATACACAATACTATTATTACTGCTCCGCTATATACACAATATACACAATACTATTATTACTGCTCCGCTATATACACAGTATACACAATACTATTATTACTGCTCTGCTATATACACAATACTATTATTACTGCTCCGCTATATACACAGTATACACAAGACTATTAATACTGCTCCGCTATATACACAGTATACACAATACTATTATTACTGCTCTGCTACATACACAGTATACACAATACTATTATTACTGCTCCGCTATATACATAGTATACACAATACTATTATTACTGCTCCGCTATATACACAGTATACACAAAACTATTATTACTGCTCTGCTATATACACAATAATATTATTACTGCTCTGCTATATACACAATACTATTATTACTGCTCCGCTATATACACAGTATACACAAGACTATTAATACTGCTCCACTATATACACAGTATACACAATACTATTATTACTGCTCTGCTACATACACAGTATACACAATACTATTATTACTGCTCCGCTATATACATAGTATACACAATACTATTATTACTGCTCCGCTATATACACAGTATACACAAAACTATTATTACTGCTCTGCTATATACACAATAATATTATTACTGCTCCGCTATATACACAGTATACACAATACTATTATTACTGCTCCGCTATATACACAGTATACACAAAACTATTATTACTGCTCTGCTATATACACAATACTATTATTACTGCTCCGCTATATACACAATACTATTATTACTACTCCGCTATATACACAATATACACAATACTATTATTACTGCTCCGCTATATACACAGTATACACAATACTATTATTACTGCTCCGCTATATACACAGTATACACAATACTATTATTACTGCTCCGCTATATACACAGTATACACAATACTATTATTACTGCTCCACTATATACACAGTATACACAATACTATTATTACTGCTCCGCTATATACACAGTATACACAATACTATTATTACTGCTCCGCTATATATACAATATACACAATACTATTATTACTGCTCCGCTATATACACAATACTATTATTACTGCTCCGCTATATACACAATATACACAATACTATTATTACTGCTCTGCTATATACACAATATATACAATGCTATTATTACTGCCCTGCTATATACACAATATACACAATACTATTATTACTGCTCCGCTATATACACAGTATACACAATACTATTATTACTGCTCCGCTATATACACAATATACACAATACTATTATTACTGCTCCGCTATATACACAGTATACACAATACTATTATTACTGCTCCGCTATATACACAATATACACAATACTATTATTACTGCTCCGCTACATACACAGTATACACAATACTATTATTACTGCTCCGCTATTTACACAGTATAGACAATACTATTATTACTGCTCTGCTATATACACAGTATACACAATACTATTATTACTGCTCCACTATATACACAGTATACACAATACTATTAATACTGCTCTGCTATATACACAATATATACAATACTATTATTACTGCTCCGCTATATACACAGTATACACAATACTATTATTACTGCTCCGCTATATACACAGTATACACAATAATATTATTACTGCTCTGCTATATACATAGTATACACAATACTATTATTACTGCTCCGCTATATACACAATATACACAATACTATTATTACTGCTCCGCTATATACACAGTATACACAATACTATTATTACTGCTCCGCTATATATACAATATATACAATACTATTATTACTGCTCCGCTATATACACAATATACACAATACTATTATTACTGCTCCACTATATACACAATATATACAATACTATTATTACTGCTCCGCTATATACACAATATACACAATACTATTATTAGTGCTCCGCTATATACACAATACTATTATTACTGCTCCGCTATATACACAATATATACAATACTATTATTACTGCTCCGCTATATATACAATATACACAATACTATTATTACTACTCTGCTATATACACAATATATACAATACTATTATTACTGCTCCGCTATATATACAATATATACAATACTATTATTACTGCTCCGCTATATACACAATATACACAATACTATTATTACTGCTCCGCTATATACACAGTATACACAATACTATTATAACTGCTCCGCTATATACACAGTATACACAATACTATTATTACTACTCCGCTATTTACACAGTATACACAATACTATTATTACTGCTCCGCTATATACACAATACTATTATTACTGCTCCGCTATATACACAATATACACAATACTATTATTACTGCTCCGCTATATACACAGTATACACAATACTATTATTACTGCTCCGCTATATACACAATACTATTATTACTGCTCCGCTATATACACAATATACACAATACTATTATTACTGCTCCGCTATATACACAGTATACACAATACTATTATTACTGCTCCGCTATATACACAATATACACAATACTATTATTACTACTCCGCTATATACACAGTATACACAAGACTATTATTACTGCTCCGCTATATACACAATATATACAATACTATTATTACTGCCCTGCTATATACACAATATACACAATACTATTATTACTGCTCCGCTATATACACAGTATACACAATACTATTATTACTGCTCAGCTATATACACAATATACATAATACTATTATAACTGCTCCGCTATATACACAATACTATTATTACTGCTCCGCTATATACACAGTATACACAATACTATTATTACTGCTCCGCTATATACAAAGTATACACAATACTATTATTACTGCTCCGCTATATACACAGTATACACAAAACTATTATTACTGCTCTGCTATATACACAGTATACACAATACTATTATTACTGCTCCGCTATATACACAGTATACACAATACTATTATTACTGCTCCGCTATATACACAGTATACACAATACTATTATTACTGCTCCGCTATATACACAGTATACACAATACTATTATTACTACTCCGCTATATACACAGTATACACAATACTATTATTACTGCTCCGCTATATATACAATATACACAATACTATTATTACTACTCCGCTATATACACAGTATACACAATACTATTATTACTGCTCCGCTATATACACAATACTATTATTACTGCTCCGCTATGTACACAGTATACACAATACTATTATTACTGCTCTGCTATATACACAATATACACAATACTATTATTACTGCTCCGCTATATACACAGTATACACAATACTATTATTACTGCTCCGCTATATACACAATATACACAATACTATTATTACTGCTCCGCTATATACATAGTATACACAATACTATTATTACTGCTCGGCTATATACACAGTATACACAATACTATTATTACTGCTCCGCTATATACACAGTATACACAATACTATTATTACTGCTCTGCTATATACACAATACTATTATTACTGCTCCGCTATATACACAGTATACACAAGACTATTAATACTGCTCCGCTATATACACAGTATACACAATACTATTATTACTGCTCTGCTATATACACAGTATACACAATACTATTATTACTGCTCCGCTATATACACAGTATACACAATACTATTATTACTGCTCTGCTATATACACAGTATACACAATACTATTATTACTGCTCCGCTATATACACAGTATACACAATACTATTATTACTGCTCCGCTATATACACAGTATACACAATAATATTATTACTGCTCTGCTATATACACAGTATACACAATACTATTATTACTGCTCCGCTATATACACAATATACACAATACTATTATTACTGCTCCGCTATATACACAGTATACACAATACTATTATTACTGCTCTGCTATATACACAATACTATTATTACTGCTCCGCTATATACACAGTATACACAAGACTATTAATACTGCTCCGCTATATACACAGTATACACAATACTATTATTACTGCTCTGCTACATACACAGTATACACAATACTATTATTACTGCTCCGCTATATACATAGTATACACAATACTATTATTACTGCTCCGCTATATACACAGTATACACAAAACTATTATTACTGCTCTGCTATATACACAATAATATTATTACTGCTCTGCTATATACACAATACTATTATTACTGCTCCGCTATATACACAGTATACACAAGACTATTAATACTGCTCCGCTATATACACAGTATACACAATACTATTATTACTGCTCTGCTACATACACAGTATACACAATACTATTATTACTGCTCCGCTATATACATAGTATACACAATACTATTATTACTGCTCCGCTATATACACAGTATACACAAAACTATTATTACTGCTCTGCTATATACACAATAATATTATTACTGCTACGCTATATACACAATACTATTATTACTGCTCCGCTATATACACAATACTATTATTACTACTCCGCTATATACACAATATACACAATACTATTATTACTGCTCCGCTATATACACAGTATACACAATACTATTATTACTGCTCCGCTATATACACAGTATACACAATACTATTATTACTGCTCCGCTATATACACAGTATACACAATACTATTATTACTACTCCGCTATATACACAGTATACACAATACTATTATTACTGCTCCGCTATATATACAATATACACAATACTATTATTACTGCTCCGCTATATACACAATACTATTATTACTGCTCCGCTATATACACAATATACACAATACTATTATTACTGCTCTGCTATATACACGATATATACAATGCTATTATTACTGCCCTGCTATATACACAATATACACAATACTATTATTACTGCTCCGCTATATACACAGTATACACAATACTATTATTACTGCTCCGCTATATACACAATATACACAATACTATTATTACTGCTCCGCTATATACACAGTATACACAATACTATTATTACTGCTCCGCTATATACACAATATACACAATACTATTATTACTGCTCCGCTACATACACAGTATACACAATACTATTATTACTGCTCCGCTATATACACAATATACACAATACTATTATTACTGCTCTGCTATATACACAGTATACACAATACTATTATTACTGCTCTGCTATATACACAATATATACAATACTATTATTACTGCTCCGCTATATACACAGTATACACAATACTATTATTACTGCTCCGCTATATACACAGTATACACAATAATATTATTACTGCTCTGCTATATACATAGTATACACAATACTATTATTACTGCTCCGCTATATACACAATATACACAATACTATTATTACTGCTCCGCTATATACACAGTATACACAATACTATTATTACTGCTCCGCTATATATACAATATATACAATACTATTATTACTGCTCCGCTATATACACAATATACACAATACTATTATTACTGCTCCACTATATACACAATATATACAATACTATTATTACTGCTCCGCTATATACACAATATACACAATACTATTATTACTGCTCCGCTATATACACAATATACACAATACTATTATTACTGCTCCGCTATATACACAATATACACGATACTATTATTACTGCTCCGCTATATACACAATATACACTATACTATTATTACTGCTCCACTATATACACAGTATACACAATACTATTATTACTGCTCCGCTATATACACAATACTATTATTACTGCTCCGCTATATACACAATATACACAATACTATTATTACTGCTCCGCTATATACATAGTATACACAATACTATTATTACTGCTCCGCTATATACACAGTATACACAATACTATTATTACTGCTCCGCTATATACACAGTATACACAATACTATTATTACTGCTCTGCTATATACACAATATACACAATACTATTATTACTGCTCCGCTATATACACAATACTATTATTACTGCTCCGCTATATACACAGTATACACAATACTATTATTACTGCTCCGCTATATACACAGTATACACAATACTATTATTACTGCTCTGCTATATACACAATACTATTATTACTGCTCTGCTACATACACAGTATACACAAGACTATTAATACTGCTCCGCTATATACACAGTATACACAATACTATTATTACTGCTCTGCTATATACACAGTATACACAATACTATTATTACTGCTCCGCTATATACACAGTATACACAATACTATTATTACTGCTCCGCTATATACACAATATACACAATACTATTATTACTGCTCCGCTATATACACAGTATACACAATACTATTATTACTGCTCCGCTATATACACAGTATACACAATACTATTATTACTGCTCTGCTATATACACAATACTATTATTACTGCTCCGCTATATACATAGTATACACAATACTATTATTACTGCTCCGCTATATACATAGTATACACAATACTATCATTACTGCTCCGCTATATACACAGTATACACAATACTATTATTACTGCTCCGCTATATACACAGTATACACAATACTATTATTACTGCTCCGCTATATACACAATATACACAATACTATTATTACTGCTCCGCTATATACACAATTCTATTATTACTGCTCCGCTATATACACAGTATACACAATACTATTATTACTGCTCCGCTATATACACAGTATACACAATACTATTATTACTGCTCTGCTATATACACAGTATACACAATACTATTATTACTGCTCCGCTATATACACAGTATACACAAGACTATTAATACTGCTCCGCTATATACACACTATACACAATACTATTATTACTGCTCTGCTATATACACAATACTATTATTACTGCTCCGCTATATACATAGTATACACAATACTATTATTACTGCTCCGCTATATACATAGTATACACAATACTATTATTACTGCTCCGCTATATACACAGTATACACAATACTATTATTACTGCTCCGCTATATACACAGTATACACAATACTATTATTACTGCTCCGCTATATACACAATTCTATTATTACTGTTCCGCTATATACACAGTATACACAATACTATTATTACTGCTCCGCTATATACACAGTATACACAATACTATTATTACTGCTCCGCTATATACACAGTATACACAATACTATTATTACTGCTCCGCTATATACACAGTATACACAATACTATTATTACTGCTCTGCTATATACACAATACTATTATTATTCCGCTATATACTCAGTATACACAATACTATTATTACTGCTCCCCTATATGTATACTGTGTATATAGCGGAGCAGTAATAATAGTATTGTGTATACTGTGTATATAGCGGAGCAGTAATAATAGAATTGTGTATATAGCGGAGCAGTAATAATAGTATTGTGTATACTGTGTATATAGCGGAGCAGTAATAATAGTATTGTGTATACTGTGTATATAGCGGAGCAGTAATAATAGTATTGTGTATTCTGTGTATATAGCGGAGCAGTAATAATAGTATTGTATATATTGTGTATATAGCGGAGCAGAAATAATAGTATTGTGTATACTGTGTATATAGCGGAGCAGTAATAATAGTATTGTGTATACTGTGTATATAGCGGAGCAGTAATAATAATATTGTGTATACTGTGTATATAGCGGAGCAGTAATAATAGTATTGTGTATACTGTGTATATAGCGGAGCAGTAATAATAGTATTGTGTATTCTGTGTATATAGTGGAGCAGTAATAATAGTATTGTGTATACTGTGTATATAGCGGAGCAGTAATAATAGTATTGTGTATTCTGTGTATATAGCTGAGAAGTAATAATAATATTGTGTATACTGTGTATATAGCGGAGCAGTAATAATAGTATTGTGTATACTGTGTATATAGCGGAGCAGTAATAATAGTATTGTGTATTCTGTGTATATAGCTGAGAAGTAATAATAGTATTGTGTACATTGTGTATGTAGTGGGGCAGAAATAATAGTATTGTGTACACTGTGTATATATAGCGGAGCAATAATAGTATTGTATATACTGTGTATATAGCGGAGTAGTAATAATAGTATTGTGTATATTGTGTATATAGCAGAGCAGTAATAATAGTATTGTGTATACTGTGTATATAGTGGAGCAGTAATAATAGTATTGTGTATTTTGTGTATATAGCGGAGCAGTATTAATAGTCTTGTGTATACTGTGTATATAGCGGAGCAGTAATCATAGTATTGTGTATATTGTGTATATAGCGGAGCAGTAATAATAGTATTGTGTATACTGTGTATATAGCGGAGTAGTAATAATAGTATTGTGTATACTGTGTATATAGCGGAGCAGTAATAATAGTATTGTATATATTGTGTATATAGCAGGGCAGTAATAATAGTATTGTGTATGTTGTGTATATAGTGGAGCAATAATAATAGTATTGTATATATTGTGTATATAGCGGAGCAGTAATAATAGTATTGTGTATACTGTGTATATAGCGGAGAAGTAATAATAGTATTGTGTATATTGTGTATATAGCGGAGCAGTAATAATAGTATTGTGTATACTGTGTATATAGCGGAGAAGTAATAATAGTATTGTATATATTGTGCATATAGCGGAGCAGTAATAATAGTATTGTGTATACTGTGTATATAGTGGAGCAATAATAATAGTATTGTGTATACTGTGTATATAGTGGGGCAGTAATAATAGTATTGTGTATACTGTGTATATAGCGGAGCAGTAATAATAGTATTGTGTATACTGTGTATATAGCGGAGCAGTAATAATAGTTTTGTGTATACTGTGTATATAGCAGAGAAGAAATAATAGTATTGTGTATACTGTGTATATAGCGGAGCAGTAATAATAGTATTGTATATTCTGTGTATATAGTGGAGCAGTAATAATAATATTGTGTATACTGTGTATATAGTGGAGCAGTAATAATAGTATTGTATATTCTTTGTATATAGTGGAGCAGTAATAATAATATTGTGTATACTGTGTATATAGTGGAGCAGTAATAATAGTATTGTATATTCTGTGTATATAGTGGAGCAGTAATAATAGTATTGTGTATACTGTGTATATAGCGGAGCAGTAATAATAGTATTGTGTATACTGTGTATATAGCAGAGCAGTAATAATAGTATTGTGTATACTGTGTATATAGCAGAGCAGTAATAATAGTATTGTGTATACTGTGTATATAGCGGAGCAGTAATAATAGTATTGTGTATACTGTGTATATAGCGGAGCAGTAATAATAGTATTGTGTATACTGTGTATATAGCGGAGCAGTAATAATAGTATTGTGTATACTGTGTATATAGCAGAGCAGTAATAATAGTATTGTGTATACTGTGTATATAGCGGAGCAGTAATAATAGTATTGTGTATACTGTGTATATAGCAGAGCAGTAATAATAGTATTGTGTATACTGTGTATATAGCGGAGCAGTAATAATAGTATTGTGTATACTGTGTATATAGCAGAGCAGTAATAATAGTATTGTGTATACTGTGTATATAGCGGAGCAGTAATAATAGTATTGTGTATATAGCGGAGCAGTAATAATAGTATTGTGTATACTGTGTATATAGCGGAGCCTCTGTGGTCCCAGAGTTGTAGCCAGAATACAGACCTCAAAAATGCAGCCCTAATGCCGTCAGCGCCAAATGTTCTGAGACACAAGTTTTGTTTTCCATGAAGTGATTAGATGTTACAGTCGGAGATTTCTATGGTAACTGGAGTAAATTATAAACATTTCACAAGTTTTATCGACAAATACATCAGGTTAATGTAAAGACTCAACCTCTCATTTCCTGACCTTTTCCTTTCTCAGTCTTCTTCTTCTCCTTCTCCTTGTTAGTCTTCTTTTTCTTCACCTTCGTCTTCTCCTCCTTCTTCTTCTTCACCTTCATCTTCTCCTTCTTCATCTTCTTCTTCACCTTTCTCTTCTCCTTCTGCTTCTCCTTCTCCCTCCTTTTCTCCTTCATCTGCTTCTTTTCCTTCCTCTTTTACTCCTTCTTCTTCCTCCTCATTTTCTCCTTCTTTTGCTTCTTCTGCTCCTTCTTCCTCTCCTTCTTCCTTTTCTTCTCCTTCTTCCTCTTCTCCTTCTTCCCCTTCTTCCTCTTCTTCTCCTTCTTCCTCTCCTTCTTCCCCTTCTTCCTCCTCTTCTTCTCCTTCTTCCTCTTATTCCCCTTCTTCTTCTCCTTCTTCCCCTTCTACTCCTTCTTCCTCTTCTTCCCCTTCTCCTTCTTCTTCTTCCTCTTCTTCTCCTTCTTCCTCATCTTCTCCTTCTTCTTCTCCTTCTCCTTCTTCCTCTTCTTCTCCTTCTTCTTCTCCTTCTCCTTCTTCCTTCTTCTTCTTCTTCTTCCTCTTCTCCTTATTCCCCTTCTTCCTCTTCTTCTCCTTCTTCCTCTTCTTCTTCTTCCTCTCCTTCTTCCCCTTCTTCCCCTTCTTCCTCCTCTTCTTCCCCTTCTTCCTCCTCTTCTTCTCCTTCTTCCCTTTCTTCTCCTTCTTCCCCTTCTTCTCCTTCTTCCCCTTCTTCTCCTTCTTCCCCTTCTTCCTCTTCTTCCTCTTCTTCTCCTTCTTCCTCTCCTTCTTCCTCTTCTTCTCCTTCTTCCTCTTCTTCTCCTTCTCCCTCTTCTTCTCCTTCTTCCCTTTCTTCTCCTTCTTCCTCTTCTTCTTCCCCTTCTTCTCCTTCTTCCTCTTCTTCCCCTTCTTCCCCTTCTTCCTCTTCTTCTCCTTCTTCCTCTCCTTCTTCCCCTTCTTCTCCCTCTTCTTCTCCTTCTCCCTCTTCTTCTCCCTCTCCCTCTTCTTCTCCCTCTCCCTCTTCTTCCCCTTCTCCCTCTTCTTCACTTCTGCAGGTCTCCCTGTCATGCGTCTTCTTTTCCCCATCCTGACCTCTGACCTCCCATTTATGTTTGTCCACTCACTTTTTGAGAATTCCCTTCAGGTTCTCCTTGGGGTTGACATCGGGGGGGGGGGGGGGGGGGGGGGGCAGTTTCCTGGCCATGGGCCCATAATGTCAGTGTTTTGTACTAAGTCACTTAGTTATGACCTCTGCCGTGTGACATGGTCTCCATCCTGTTGGAGGAAGCCTTGTCCATCACCACATTATCCTGGATAGTTGGAGAAGTCGTCCGTCCTTGGAGGATGGTTAGATGGTCAGTCCATCATGGTGGACACAGGACTCATGGTGGACACAGGACTCATGGGGGACACAGAACTCACGGGGGACACAGGACTCACGGTGGTGTCCCCTTCTCTTCTCCGGACAATCCATCTTCTAAATTTCCCAAACAGTGTGAAGGCTTCATCAGAGAAGAGAACTTTATCCCCATCCCCATCAGTCCTGGAGGATCTTCTTGGAGAGGAGTAGCTTCTCCTGGAGGCTCCTCCTGTAGCCTTGGCCTCCCTGTGTGGGCACATAACCTCCACCTGCTGCCATTCCTGAGCCGCTCTACCCTGGTGCTGAACCCATCCCAGAGCTGAATCCTCTATAGGAGACATCCTGGAACCTGCGGGTATCTACTCCTCCTCCAAGGGCAACTTCTCTAACCATCCAGGAGCAATGGTGTGATGAATAAAGATTTATCCAGCATGATGGAGACCACGTCACAAGGCAGATGTAATTACTGAGGGGGGGGGGGAGAACAAAACACTGAAAGAAGAGGAAGAAAGGAGAGGAAGAAAGGAGAGGAAGAAGGTGGAAGAAGAAAGGAGAAGAAAAAAGGAGAGGAAGAAGGTAGACGAAGAAAGGAGAGGAAGAAAGTAGAAGGAAGAAGAAGAAAGGAGAGGGGGAGAGGAGGAAGAGGGGGAGGAAGGAGGAGGAAGGAGAAGAGAAATATTGAGTCTTTGCTTAAACTTAATATATTTGTCAATAAAATTGTAAACACTTATGAAATGTTTATATTTGTAACCATAGAAACATCTAAAAGATCTAAACACTGAACCAACTGTGTGGTCCCCAGAACTTGTGTCAGTCTTAAAACTTTTGGCCAGGAAACTAGATGGATTGTTTACATCCCGAGACAGAAAACCTGTCCTTGTGGCTGCAAATGTCCGGTAACTGCCTGAGACTAACCCCCTCACTAAGAATGCCATCAACAACACCAGTAATAATCGTATACTAAAATATAAGTGACAACAATAATAATAGTAATAAACCATAATAACCAATAATCACACTATAAGGCGGTTAGATTTGTGCCAAAAACCGCGACCGTGGGCAAGTCTATAGAGGGCCTACCCAGATGGAGAATGATAAGAATATGGGAGGGTCTCGTAAAACACCCGACACGCCCCATGTAAGCGGGAGGCGTTTATATACTCTCGCCCCTCCCACAAACACAGCCTTAACAGGCGTAAACTAGTCCTGCGCAGCTGAGGGTTTGATACAATGTCAATGTAGTTAAGATTATTCACACTGATACGTTGTTACAAGCTGCACACAAACATGGACGATATTCACTGACAAGTGGACAGTAGATCAGTGTAAGTATTAGTATCAGTACTAGATCAGTGTAAGTATTAGTATCAGTACCAGATCAATGTCAGTATTAGTACCAGTACCAGATCAGTGTCAGTATTAGTATCAGTACTAGATCAGTGTAAGTATTAGTATCAGTACTAGATCAGTGTAAGTATTAGTATCAGTACTAGATCAGTGTCAGTATTAGTATCAGTACTAGATCAGTGTAAGTATTAGTATCAGTACTAGATCAGTGTCAGTATTAGTATCAGTACTAGATCAGTGTAAGTATTAGTATCAGTACTAGATCAGTGTCAGTATTAGTATCAGTACTAGATCAGTGTAAGTATTAGTATCAGTACTAGATCAGTGTCAGTATTAGTATCAGTACTAGATCAGTGTCAGTATTAGTATCAGTACTAGATCAGTGTCAGTATTAGTATCAGTACTAGATCAGTGTCAGTATTAGTATCAGTACTAGATCAGTGTAAGTATTAGTATCAGTACTAGATCAGTATCAGTATACGTATCAGTACTAGATCAGTATCAGTATACGTATCAGTACTAGATCAGTGTAAGTATTAGTATCAGTACTAGATCAGTGTCAGTATTAGTATCAGTACTAGATCAGTGTCAGTATTAGTATCAGTACTAGATCAGTGTAAGTATTAGTATCAGTACTAGATCAGTGTAAGTATTAGTATCAGTACTAGATCAGTGTAAGTATTAGTATCAGTACTAGATCAGTGTAAGTATTAGTATCAGTACCAGATCAGTGTCAGTATTAGTATCAGTACTAGATCAGTGTAAGTATTAGTATCAGTACTAGATCAGTGTAAGTATTAGTATCAGTACTAGATCAGTGTAAGTATTAGTATCAGTACTAGATCAGTGTCAGTATTAGTATCAGTACTAGATCAGTGTAAGTATTAGTATCAGTACTAGATCAGTGTCAGTATTAGTATCAGTACTAGATCAGTGTAAGTATTAGTATCAGTACTAGATCAGTGTCAGTATTAGTATCAGTACTAGATCAGTGTAAGTATTAGTATCAGTACTAGATCAGTGTCAGTATTAGTATCAGTACTAGATCAGTGTCAGTATTAGTATCAGTACTAGATCAGTGTCAGTATTAGTATCAGTACTAGATCAGTGTCAGTATTAGTATCAGTACTAGATCAGTGTAAGTATTAGTATCAGTACTAGATCAGTATCAGTATACGTATCAGTACTAGATCAGTATCAGTATACGTATCAGTACTAGATCAGTGTAAGTATTAGTATCAGTACTAGATCAGTGTCAGTATTAGTATCAGTACTAGATCAGTGTCAGTATTAGTATCAGTACTAGATCAGTGTAAGTATTAGTATCAGTACTAGATCAGTGTAAGTATTAGTATCAGTACTAGATCAGTGTAAGTATTAGTATCAGTACTAGATCAGTGTAAGTATTAGTATCAGTACCAGATCAGTGTCAGTATTAGTATCAGTACTAGATCAGTGTAAGTATTAGTATCAGTACTAGATCAGTGTAAGTATTAGTATCAGTACTAGATCAGTGTAAGTATTAGTATCAGTACTAGATCAGTGTCAGTATTAGTATCAGTACTAGATCAGTGTAAGTATTAGTATCAGTACTAGATCAGTGTAAGTATTAGTATCAGTACTAGATCAGTGTAAGTATTATTATCAGTACTAGATCAGTGTCAGTATTAGTTTCAGTACTAGATCAGTGTAATAGTATCAGTACTAGATCAGTGTTAGTATTAGTATCAGTACTAGATCAGTGTAAGTATTAGTATCAGTACTAGATCAGTGTTAGTATTAGTATCAGTACTAGATCAGTGTATTAGTATCAGTACTAGATCAGTGTTAGTATTAGTATCAGTACTAGATCAGTGTTAGTATTAGTACTAGATCAGTGTATTAGTATCAGTACTAGATCAGTATTAGTATTCGTATCTGTACTAGATCAGTGTAAGGATTAGTACTAGATCAGTGTATTAGTATCAGTACTAGATCAGTGTTAGTATTAGTATCAGTACTAGATCAGTGTAAGTATTAGTATCAGTACTAGATCAGTGTATTAGTATCAGTACTAGATCAGTGTTAGTATTAGTATCAGTACTAGATCAGTGTTAGTATTAGTATCAGTACTAGATCAGTGTTAGTATTAGTATCAGTACTAGATCAGTGTTAGTATTAGTATCAGTACTAGATCAGTGTAATAGTATCAGTACTAGATCAGTGTTAGTATTAGTATCAGTACTAGATCAGTGTAAGTATTAGTATCAGTACTAGATCAGTGTAATAGTATCAGTACTAGATCAGTGTTAGATTAGTATCAGTACTAGATCAGTGTTAGTATTAGTACTAGATCAGTGTATTAGTATCAGTACTAGATCAGTGTTAGTATTAGTATCAGTACTAGATCAGTGTTAGTATTAGTATCAGTACTAGATCAGTGTAAGGATTAGTACTAGATCAGTGTTAGTATTAGGATCAGTACTAGATCAGTGTTAGTATTAGTATCAGTACTAGATCAGTGTTAGTATTAGTACTAGATCAGTGTATTAGTATCAGTACTAGATCAGTGTAAGGAATAGTACTAGAGCAGTGTATTAGTATCAGTACTAGATCGGTGTTAGTATTAGAATCAGTACTAGATCAGTGTTAGTATTAGTATCAGTACTAGATCAGTGTTAGTATTAGTACTAGATCAGTGTATTAGTATCAGTACTAGATCAGTGTAAGGAATAGTACTAGATCAGTGTATTAGTATCAGTACTAGATCAGTGTTAGTATTAGTATCAGTACTAGATCAGTGTAAGGATTAGTACTAGATCAGTGTATTAGTATCAGTACTAGATCAGTGTTAGTATTAGTATCAGTACTAGATCAGTGTCAGTATTAGTATCAGTACTAGATCAGTATTAGTATCAGTACTAGATCAGTGTAATAGTATCAGTACTAGATCAGTGTTAGTATTAGTATCAGTACTAGATCAGTGTAAGGATTAGTACTAGATCAGTGTATTAGTATCAGTACTAGATCAGTGTTAGTATTAGTATCAGTACTAGATCAGTGTCAGTATTAGTATCAGTACTAGATCAGTATTAGTATCAGTACTAGATCAGTGTAAGTATTAGTATCAGTACTAGATCAGTGTAAGTATTAGTATCAGTACTAGATCAGTGTCAGTATTAGTATCAGTACTAGATCAGTGTCAGTATTAGTATCAGTACTAGATCAGTGTTAGTATTAGTATCAGTACTAGATCAGTATTAGTATCAGTACTAGATCAGTGTCAGTATTAGTATCAGTACTAGATCAGTATTAGTATCAGTACTAGATCAGTGTAAGTATTAGTATCAGTACTAGATCAGTGTAAGTGTTAGTATCAGTACTAGATCAGTGTAAGTATTAGTATCAGTACTAGATCAGTGTTAGTATTAGAATCAGTACTAGATCAGTGTCAGTATTAGTATCAGTACTAGATCAGTGTTAGTATTAGTATCAGTACTAGATCGGTGTAAGTATTAGTATCAGTTCTAGATCAGTGTTAGTATTAGTATAAGTATCAGTTTTAGATCAGTGTAAGTATTAGTATCAGTACTAGATCAGTGTAAGTATTAATATAAGTATCAGTTTTAGATCAGTATAAGTATTCGTATTAGATCAGTGTAAGTATTAGTATAAGTATCAGTTCTAGATCAGTGTAAGTATTAGTATCAGTACTAGATCAGTGTAAGTATTAATATAAGTATCAGTTTTAGATCAGTATAAGTATTCGTATTAGATCAGTGTAAGTATTAGTATAAGTATCAGTACTAGATCAGTGTAAGTATTAGTATCAGTACTAGATCAGTGTAAGTATTAATATCAGTACTAGATCAGTGTAAGTATTAGTATCAGTACTAGATCAGTGTAAGTATTAGTATCAGTACTAGATCAGTGTAAGTATTAGTATAAGTATCAGTTCTAGATCAGTGTAAGTATTAGTATCAGTTCTAGATCAGTGTAAGTATTAGTATCAGTACTAGATCGGTGTAAGTATTAGTATCAGTTCTAGATCAGTGTTAGTATTAGTATAAGTATCAGTTTTAGATCAGTGTAAGTATTAGTATCAGTACTAGATCGGTGTAAGTATTAGTATCAGTTCTAGATCAGTGTTAGTATTAGTATCAGTACTAGATCAGTGTTAGTATTAGTATAAGTATCAGTTTTAGATCAGTGTAAGTATTAGTATCAGTACTAGATCGGTGTAAGTATTAGTATCAGTTCTAGATCAGTGTTAGTATTAGTATCAGTTCTAGATCAGTGTTAGTATTAGTATCAGTACTAGATCAGTGTAAGTATTAGTATCAGTACTAGATCAGTGTCAGTATTAGTATCAGTTCTAGATCAGTGTAAGTATTAGTATAAGTATCAGTTTTAGATCAGTGTTAGTATTAGTATCAGTACTAGATCAGTGTTAGTATTAGTATCAGTACTAGATCAGTGTCAGTATTAGTATCAGTACTAGATCGGTGTAAGTATTAGTATCAGTTTTAGATCAGTATAAGTATTAGTATAAGTATCAGTTTTAGATCAGTGTAAGTATTAGTATCAGTTCTAGATCAGTGTAAGTATTAGTATCAGTACTAGATCAGTATTAGTATCAGTTCTAGATCAGTGTTAGTATTAGTATAAGTATCAGTTTTAGATCAGTGTTAGTATTAGTATAAGTATCAGTTTTAGATCAGTGTTAGTATTAGTATAAGTATCAGTTTTAGATCAGTGTAAGTATTAGTATCAGTTCTAGATCAGTGTAAGTATTAGTATAAGTATCAGTTTTAGATCAGTATAAGTATTCGTATTAGATCAGTGTTTCTCAACCATGTTGCCTCCAGCTGTCGCAAAACTACAACTCCCAGCATGCCTGCACAGCCTTCATTGTAGTTTTGCAGCAGCTGGAGGGCCTCACATTCTAGGCAGTAATACTGTATCACTTGGTAACACTCATTGTTATGTGACTGAGCAGGTGGATACATTGTAACAGCCTCTGCAGGTCACATGGGTCCATAACAGTGTTTCCCAAGCAGGGTGCCTCCAGCTGTCACAACACTATAACTCCCAGCATGCCATTGGTTGTCCATTTTGCCACAACTGGAGGCACCGTGGTTGGGTAACACTGATCTACAAGATCTACAACCTGTGTTTCTCCTCCTGTTGCAAAACTACAACTCCCAGCATGCAAGTTTTTCAACAGCTGTAGAGGCAAGGGGTTGTCAGGGCAAAATAGGAGTTGTAGTTTTGCAAAAGCTGGAGAACAAAAGGTTGTGCAGGGCATGCTGGGAGTTGTAGTTTTACAAAAGAGTGAGAGCAACAGATTGGAAAACGCTGCATTGGAGGTTCAGAGGGCTGCCAGGGCATGCTGGGAGTTGTAGTTTTGCAGCATCTGGAGAACCACAGGTTGGAGATCACTGCATTACAGGTTCAGAGGGCTGCCAGGGCATGCTGGGAGTTGTAGTTTTGCAGCATCTGGAGAACCACAGGTTGGAGATCACTGCATTAGAGGTTCAGAGAGCTGCCAGGGCATGCTGGGAGTTGTAGTTTTGCAGCATCTGGAGAACCACAGGTTGGAGATCACTGCATTAGAGGTTCAGAGAGCTGCCAGGGCATGCTGGGAGTTGTAGTTTTGCAGCATCTGGAGATGACATTGTTCCATAACAGCCCCAGGACTCGGTGAGGAGAGTCGGCTTATACTCACGTGAGTGGCGGCGGCAGGACGAGGCTCCTTCCTCCACGTCGTCCTCCCGGAGGCTTCTCCTCTGCTCTGCGGTGAGGCCCCGGCTCCTCTGTAATTAGAGACTGGAGGAAATAATAGAGCAGCAGAATGTGTGCGGGCGAGAGGAATCCAGGGCCTCCTCCCTGCAGCAGGACTACAAGTCCCAGCATGGATCTCAGGACACTGTACTGACATGTTTGAGCCCAGACTGGATACAATTGTAAGGGAGTCATCAGGATAACATAATCTACCTAAATCAGCGCCACACCTGTCCTCAGGCTGAGTGTGGTATTACAACTTATCTCCATTCATTTCAAAGGAACTGAACTGCACTACCACACACGACCTGAGGACAGGGGAGGCGCTGCAATGTTTTATCCAATCCTGGGCAACCACTGTATCAGAACATTCACTGACAGCAAACAGAGGTCATGAAATGCAAAAAAAAATATGTAGGAAATGTGACTGTGCCACACGCCAAAATACATGCCCGCCATTAGCCCCTCCCCTCCTGATCAGCTCCACCCACCTATCGTAAAAACGCCGCAAGTGTCTCAAAGATGGGAAAAGTAAAAACATTTTGGGCTAAAGTGAAGAAAAAAAATACAAAACACGAGCCCCAATACACCGCGTCCCTCTGACAACACTGACGGTCAATGAGAATAGTAAACAGATGTGATAGGAGATAAGACGAGTTCTGCTGGGACTTGTGGTGCTGCAGCCACCTCCACTCTCTTCACACATCTGGAGTTCTGTTCCTCTGTGTCAGATGGAGGTTCCCGCCCGGGGCCCCGGATTATTTTACTTCTCATGAGGTGAAGCTGGAGGTTTCCTGCCGATCCCTGAGATCAGGAAATGCCTGGAACCGCCGAAACCTGTCCAAACACTGTGCAGAACAGCAGAGCCCCCAATATATACAGCAGAGCCCCCAATATATACAGCAGAGCCCACTATATATACAGCAGAGCCCACTATATATACAGCAGAGCCCACTATATACACTGCAGAGCCCACTATATATACAGCAGAGCCCACTATATACACGGCAGAGCCCACTATATACAGCAGAGCCCACTATATACACAGCAGAGCCCACTATATACAGCAGAGCCCACTATATACACGGCAGAGCCCACTATATACAGCAGAGCCCACTATATACACTGCAGAGCCCACTATATACACGGCAGAGCCCACTATATATACAGCAGAGCCCCCAATATATACAGCAGAGCCCCCAATATATACACGGCAGAGCCCACTATATACACGGCAGAGCCCCCTATATACACGGCAGAGCCCCCAATATATACAGCAGAGCCCACTATATACACGGCAGAGCCCACTATATACAGCAGAGCCCACTATATATATACAGCAGAGCCCCCAATATATACAGCAGAGCCCCCTATATATACGGCAGAGCCCACTATATACAGCAGAGCCCACTATATACACTGCAGAGCCCACTATATACACGGCAGAGCCCCCTATATACACGGCAGAGCCCACTATATACACGGCAGAGCCCCCTATATACACGGCAGAGCCCCCAATATATACAGCAGAGCCCACTATATACACGGCAGAGCCCACTATATACAGCAGAGCCCACTATATACACGGCAGAGCCCCCAATATATACAGCAGAGCCCACTATATACACGGCAGAGCCCACTATATACAGCAGAGCCCACTATATACACGGCAGAGCCCACTATATACACGGCAGAGCCCACTATATACACGGCAGAGCCCCATATATACAGCAGAGCCCACTATATATACGGCAGAGCCCACTATATACAGCAGAGCCCACTATATATACAGCAGAGCCCACTATATACACGGCAGAGCCCACTATATACACGGCAGAGCCCCCTATATACATGGCAGAGCCCACTATATACACGGCAGAGCCCACTATATATACACAGCAGAGCCCCCTATATATACGGCAGAGCCCACTATATACACGGCAGAGCCCACTATATACACGGCAGAGCCCCCTAAATATACAGCAGAGCCCACTATATATACAGCAGAGCCCACTATATACAGCAGAGCCCACTATATACACGGCAGAGCCCCCTAAATATACAGCAGAGCCCCCAATATATACAGCAGAGCCCACTATATATACACAGCAGAGCCCCCTATATATACAGCAGAGCCCCCTATATATACAGCAGAGCCCACTATATACAGCAGGCAGAGCCCCCTATATATACAGCAGAGCCCACTATATACAGCAGAGCCCACTATATACACGGCAGAGCCCACTATATACACGGCAGAGCCCCCTATATACACGGCAGAGCCCCCTATATACACGGCAGAGCCCCCAATATACACAGCAGAGCCCCCAATATATACGGCAGAGCCCCCTATATATACGGCAGAGCCCACTTTATATACAGCAGAGCCCCCAATATATACAGCAGAGCCCACTATATACACGGCAGAGCCCACTATATACAGCAGAGCCCACTATATACACGGCAGAGCCCACTATATACACGGCAGAGCCCCCTATATACACGGCAGAGCCCACTATATACACGGCAGAGCCCCCAATATACACAGCAGAGCCCCCAATATATACAGCAGAGCCCACTATATATACGGCAGAGCCCACTATATACACGGCAGAGCCCACTATATACACGGCAGAGCCCCCTATATACACGGCAGAGCCCCCTATATATACGGCAGAGCCCACTATATACAGCAGAGCCCACTATATACACGGCAGAGCCCCCTATATACACGGCAGAGCCCACTATATACACGGCAGAGCCCCCTATATACACGGCAGAGCCCCCAATATATACAGCAGAGCCCACTATATACACGGCAGAGCCCACTATATACAGCAGAGCCCACTATATACACGGCAGAGCCCACTATATACACGGCAGAGCCCCCTATATACACGGCAGAGCCCACTATATACACGGCAGAGCCCACTATATATACACAGCAGAGCCCCCTATATATACGGCAGAGCCCACTATATACACGGCAGAGCCCACTATATACAGCAGAGCCCACTATATACACGGCAGAGCCCCATATATACAGCAGAGCCCACTATATATACGGCAGAGCCCACTATATACAGCAGAGCCCCCTAAATATACAGCAGAGCCCACTATATACACGGCAGAGCCCCCTAAATATACAGCAGAGCCCACTATATACACGGCAGAGCCCCCTAAATATACAGCAGAGCCCCCTATATATACAGCAGAGCCCACTATATATACACAGCAGAGCCCCCTATATATACAGCAGAGCCCCCTATATATACAGCAGAGCCCACTATATACAGCAGGCAGAGCCCCCTATATATACAGCAGAGCCCACTATATACAGCAGAGCCCACTATATACACGGCAGAGCCCACTATATACACGGCAGAGCCCCCTATATACACGGCAGAGCCCCCTATATACACGGCAGAGCCCCCAATATACACAGCAGAGCCCCCAATATATACGGCAGAGCCCCCTATATATACGGCAGAGCCCACTTTATATACAGCAGAGCCCCCAATATATACAGCAGAGCCCACTATATACACGGCAGAGCCCACTATATACACGGCAGAGCCCCCTATATACACGGCAGAGCCCACTATATACACGGCAGAGCCCCCAATATACACAGCAGAGCCCCCAATATATACAGCAGAGCCCACTATATATACGGCAGAGCCCACTATATACACGGCAGAGCCCACTATATACACGGCAGAGCCCCCTATATACACGGCAGAGCCCCCTATATACACGGCAGAGCCCCCAATATACACAGCAGAGCCCCCAATATATACAGCAGAGCCCACTATATATACGGCAGAGCCCACTATATACGGCAGAGCCCCCTATATACAGCAGAGCCCACTATATACACGGCAGAGCCCCCTATATATACAGCAGAGCCCCCAATATATACAGCAGAGCCCCCAATATATACGGCAGAGCCCACTATATACACGGAAGAGCCCCCTATATATACAGCAGAGCCCACAATATATACAGCAGGCAGAGCACCCTATATACAGCAGAGCCCCCTATATATACGGCAGAGCCCACTATATACAGCAGAGCCCACTATATACACGGCAGAGCCCCCTATATACAGCAGAGCCCCCTATATATACAGCAGAGCCCACTATATATACACAGCAGAGCCCACTATATATACAGCAGAGCCCCCAATATATACAGTAGAGCCCCCAATATATACAGCAGAGCCCCCTATATATACAGCAGAGCCCCCTATATACAGCAGAGCCCCCTATATATACACGGCAGAGCCCACTATATACAGCAGAGCCCACTATATACACGGCAGAGCCCACTATATACAGCAGAGCCCCCTATATACAGCAGAGCCCCCTATATATACAGCAGAGCCCACTATATATACACAGCAGAGCCCACTATATATACAGCAGAGCCCCCAATATATACAGTAGAGCCCCCAATATATACAGCAGAGCCCCCTATATATACAGCAGAGCCCCCAATATATACAGCAGAGCCCCCTATATATACGGCAGAGCCCACTATATACACGGCAGAGCCCACTATATACAGCAGAGCCCACTATATACACGGCAGAGCCCACTATATATACACGGCAGAGCCCACTATATACAGCAGAGCCCACTATATACACGGCAGAGCCCACTATATACAGCAGAGCCCCCTATATACAGCAGAGCCCCCTATATATACAGCAGAGCCCACTATATATACACAGCAGAGCCCACTATATATACAGCAGAGCCCACTATATATACAGCAGAGCCCCCAATATATACAGCAGAGCCCCCAATATATACAGCAGAGCCCACTATATACACGGCAGAGCCCACTATATAAAGCAGAGCCCACTATATATACAGCAGAGCCCACTATATATATACAGCAGAGCCCACTATATACAGCAGAGCCCACTATATATACAGCAGAGCCCACTATATATACATCAGAGCCCCCTATATATACACAGCAGAGCCCACTATATATACAGCAGAGCCCACTATATATACAGCAGAGCCCACTATATATACAGCAGAGCCCACTATATATACACAGCAGAGCCCACTATATACACGGCAGAGCCCACTATATATACAGCAGAGCCCACTATATATACGGCAGAGACCACTATATATACAGCAGAGCCCACTATATATACAGCAGAGCCCACTATATATACAGCAGAGCCCACTATATATACAGCAGAGCCCCCAATATATACAGCAGAGCCCACTATATATACAGCAGAGACCACTATATATACAAAGCAGAGCCCACTATATATACAGCAGAGCCCACTATATATACAGCAGAGACCACTATATATACAGCAGAGCCCACTATATATACAGCAGAGCCCACTATATATACAGCAGAGCCCACTATATATATACAGCAGAGCCCACTATATATACACAGCAGAGCCCACTATATATACAGCAGAGCTCACTATATATACAGCAGAGCCCACTATATATACAGCAGAGCCCACTATATACACAGCAGAGCCCACTATATATACAGCAGAGCCCACTATATATATACAGCAGAGCCCCCTATATATACACAGCAGAGCCCACTATATATACACAGCAGAGCCCACTATATATACAGCAGAGCCCACTATATACAGCAGAGCCCACTATATATACAGCAGAGCCCACTATATAAACACAGCAGAGCCCACTATATACAGCAGAGCCCACTATATACACAGCAGAGCCCACTATATATACACAGCAGAGCCCACTATATATACGGCAGAGCCCACTATATACAGCAGAGCCCCCTATATACACGGCAGAGCCCACTATATACAGCAGAGCCCACTATATATACAGCAGATCCCACTATATACAGCAGAGCCCACTATATATACACAGCAGAGCCCACTATATACACGGCAGAGCCCACTATATATACAGCAGAGCCCACTATATATACACAGCAGAGCACCCTATATACAGCAGAGCCCACTATATACACGGCAGAGCCCACTATATATACAGCAGAGCCCACTATATACAGCAGAGCCCACTATATATACAGCAGAGCCCACTATATATACACAGCAGAGCCCACTATATACAGCAGAGCCCACTATATACACAGCAGAGCCCACTATATATACACAGCAGAGTCCCCTATATATACGGCAGAGCCCACTATATACAGCAGAGCCCCCTATATACACGGCAGAGCCCACTATATACAGCAGAGCCCACTATATATACAGCAGATCCCACTATATACAGCAGAGCCCACTATATATACACAGCAGAGCCCCCTATATACAGCAGAGCCCACTATATATACACAGCAGAGCCCCCTATATACAGCAGAGCCCACTATATACACGGCAGAGCCCCCTATATACAGCAGAGCCCCCAATATATATGGCAGAGCCCATTAGATATACACAGCAGAGCCCCCTATATACAGCAGAGCCCCCAATATAATCGGCAGAGCCCACTATATATACAGCAGAGCCCACTATATACAGCAGAGCCCACTATATATACACAGCAGAGCCCACTATATATACACAGCAGAGCCCACTATATATACAGCAGAGCCCCCTATATATACAGCAGAGCCCCCAATATATACGGCAGAGCCCACTATATATACACAGCAGAGCCCCCTATATACACGGCAGAGCCCCCAATATACAGCAGAGCCCACTATATATACAGCAGAGCCCACTATATATACACAGGAGAGCCCCCTATATACAGCAGAGCCCACTATATATACAGCAGAGCCCACTATATACAGCAGAGCCCACTATATATACAGCAGAGCCCATTATATATACACAGCAGAGCCCACTATATATACACAGCAGAGCCCCCTATATACACGGCAGAGCCCCCTATATACAGCAGAGCCCAGTATATATACAGCAGAGCCCACTATATATACACAGAAGAGCCCCCTATATACAGCAGAGCCCACTATATATACAGCAGAGCCCACTATATACAGCAGAGCCCACTATATATACAGCAGAGCCCACTATATATACAGCAGAGCCCACTATATATACACAGCAGAGCACCCTATATACAGCAGAGCCCCCAATATATATGGCAGAGCCCACTATATATACACAGCAGAGCCCCCTATATACAGCAGAGCCCCTAATATATATGGCAGAGCCCACTATATATACACAGCAGAGCCCCCTATATATATATATATATATATATATACACACAGCAGAGCCCCCTATATATACACAGCAGAGCCCACTATATACACAGCAGAGCCCCCTATATATACAGCAGAGCCCACTATATATATATATATATATATATATATATATATATATACACACAGCAGAGCCCCCTATATATACACAGCAGAGCCCCCAATATATACAGCAGAGCCCCCAATATAGACAGCAGAGCCCACTATATACAGCAGAGCCCCCTATATATACAGCAGAGCCCACTATATATATATATATATATATACACAGCAGAGCCCCCTATATATACATAGCAGAGCCCCCAATATATACAGCAGAGCCCCCAATATATACAGCAGAGCCCCCTATATACAGCAGAGCCCACTATATACAGCAGAGCCCCCTATATATATACAGCAGAGCCCACTATATATACACAGCAGAGCCCACTATATATACAGCAGAGCCCACTATATATACAGCAGAGCCCCCTATGTACAGCAGAGCCCCCAATATATATGGCAGAGCCCACTATATACAGCAGAGCCCACTATATATACAGCAGAGCCCACTATATATACAGCAGAGCCCCCAATATATACAGCAGAGCCCCCTATATACGGCAGAGCCCCCAATATATACAGCAGAGCCCACTATATACACCAGAGCCCCCAATATATACGGCAGAGCCCACTATATACAGCAGAGACCACTATATATACAGCATAGCCCCCCAATATATACAGCAGAGCCCACTATATATACAGCAGAGCCCACTATATATATACAGCAGAGCCCACTATATATACACACCAGAGCCCACTATATATATACAGCAGAGCCCCCAATATATACAGCAGAGCCTCCAATATATACAGCAGAGCCCACTATATACACGGCAGAGCCCCCTATATACAGCAGAGCCCCCTATATACAGCAGAGCCCCCAATATATACAGCAGAGCCCCTATATACAGCAGAGCCCACTATATATACAGCAGAGCCCACTGTATATATACAGCAGAGCCCACTATATATACAGCAGAGCCCACTATATATACAGCAGAGCCCACTATATATACAGCAGAGCCCACTGTATATATACAGCAGAGCCCACTATATATACAGCAGAGCCCACTATATATACAGCAGAGCCCACTATATATACACAGCAGAGCCCACTATATATACACAGCAGAGCCCACTATATATACAGCAGAGACCCCTATATATACGGCAGAGCCCACTATATATACAGCAGAGTCCACTGTATATATACAGCAGAGCCCACTATATATACAGCAGAGCCCACTATATACACAGCAGAGCCCACTATATATACAGCAGAGCCCACTATATATATACAGCAGAGCCCCCTATATATACACAGCAGAGCCCACTATATATACACAGCAGAGCCCACTATATACACAGCAGAGCCCACTATATATATACAGCAGAGCCCACTATATATATACAGCAGAGCCCACTATATATATACAGCAGAGCCCCCTATATATACACAGCAGAGCCCCCTATATATACACAGCAGAGCCCCCTATATATACACAGAAGAGCCCACTATATATATACAGCAGAGCCCACTATATTTATACAGCAGAGCCCACTATATATATACAGCAGAGCCCCCTATATATACACAGCAGAGCCCACTATATACAGCAGAGCCCACTATATACACAGCAGAGCCCACTATATATACACAGCAGAGCCCACTATATATATACACCAGAGCCCACTATATATACGGCAGAGCCCCCTATATATACACAGCAGAGCCCCCTATATACAGCAGAGCCCCCAATATATACGGCAGAGCCCTCTATATACACAACAGAGCCCCCTATATATACACAGCAGAGCCCACTATATATACAGCAGAGCCCACTATATATACACAGCAGAGCCCACTATATATACAGCAGAGCCCCCAATATATACAGCAGAGCCCCCTATATACAGCAGAGCCCCCAATATATACGGCAGAGCCCCCTATATACAGCAGAGCCCAATGTATATATACAGCAGAGCCCACTATATATACAGCAGAGCCCACTATATACAGCAGAGCCCCCTATATATACAGCAGAGCCCACTATATATACAGCAGAGCCCACTATATACAGCAGAGCCCACTATATATACAACAGAGCCCACTATATATATACAGCAGAGCCCACTATATATACAGCAGAGCCCCCTATATATACACAGCAGAGCCCACTATATATATACAGCAGAGCCCACTATATATACAGCAGAGCCCACTATATATACACAGCAGAGCCCACTATATATACACAGCAGAGTCCACTATATATACAGCAGAGCCCACTATATATACACAGCAGAGCCCACTATATATACACAGCAGAGCCCACTATACATACACAGCAGAGCCCACTATATATACAGCAGAGCCCACTATATATACATCAGAGCCCAATATATATATACACAGAAGAGCCCCCTATATATACAGCAGAGCCCACTATATATACACAGCAGAGCCCCCTATATATACGGCAGAGCCCACTATATATACAACAGAGCCCCCTATATATACGGCAGAGCCCACTATATATACAGCAGAGCCCACTATATATACACAGCAGAGCCCACTATATATACACAGCAGAGCCCACTATATATACAGCAGAGCCCACTATATACACAGTAGAGCCCCCTATATATACAGCAGAGCCCCCTATATATACAGCAGAGTCCACTATATATACAGCAGAGCCCACTATATACACAGCAGAGCCCACTATATATACACAGCAGAGCCCACTATATATACAGCAGAGCCCACTATATATACAGCAGAGCCCACTATATATACACCAGAGCCCACTATATATATACACAGCAGAGCCCACTATATATACACCAGAGCCCACTATATACACAGCAGAGCCCACTATATATATACACCAGAGCCCACTATATATACAGCAGAGCCCCCTATATATACACAGCAGAGCCCCCTATATACAGCAGAGCCCCCAATATATACAGCAGAGCCCACTATATACAGCAGAGCCCCCTATATACAGCAGAGCCCCCAATATATACAGCAGAGCCCACTATATATAGCAGAGCCCACTATATATACAGCAGAGCCCCCTATATATATACAGCAGAGCCCACTATATATACACAGCAGAGCCCACTATATATACACAGCAGAGCCCCCTATATATACAGCAGAGCCCACTATATATACACAGCAGAGCCCACTATATATACAGCAGAGCCCTCTATATATACAGCAGAGCCCCCAATATGTACAGCAGAGCCCCCTATATATACAGCAGAGCCCACTATATACAGCAGAGCCCCCTATATATATACAGCAGAGCCCACTATATATACACAGCAGAGCCCACTATATATATACACCAGAGCCCCCTATATATATACAGCAGAGCCCCCTATATATATACAGCAGAGCCCACTATATATACAGCAGAGCCCCCAATATATACAGCAGAGCCCCCTATATACAGCAGAGCCCCCAATATATACGGCAGAGCCCCCAATATATATGGCAGAGCCCACTATATACAGCAGAGTCCCCTATATATACGGCAGAGCCAACTATATATACAGCAGAGCCCACTATATATACACAGCAGAGCCCCCTATATATACGACAGAGCCCACTGTATACAGCAGAGACCACTATATATACAGCAGAGCCCACTATATATACAGCAGAGCCCACTATATGTACACAGCAGAGCCCCCTATATATACAGCAGAGCCCACTATATATACACAGCAGAGCCCCATATATATACAGCAGAGCCCACTATATATACACAGCAGAGCCTACTATATATACAACAGAGCCCCCTATATATACGGCAGAGCCCACTATATATACAGCAGAGCCCACTATATATACACAGCAGAGCCCACTATATATACACAGCAGAGCCCACTATATATACACAGCAGAGCCCACTATATATACAGCAGAGCCCACTATATATATACACAGCAGAGCCCACTATATATACAGCAGAGCCCACTATATATACGGCAGAGCCCACTATATACACAGCAGAGCCCACTATATATACAGCAGAGCCCACTATATATACGGCAGAGCCCACTATATATACACAGCAGAGCCCACTATATATACACACCAGAGCCCACTATATATACGGCAGAGCCCACTATATACACAGCAGAGCCCACTATATATACAGCAGAGCCCACTATATACACAGCAGAGCCCACTATATATACACAGCAGAGCCCACTATATATACAGCAGAGCCCACTATATATACGGCAGAGCCCACTATATACACAGCAGAGCCCACTATATATACACAGCAGAGCCCATTATATATACAGCAGAGCCCACTATATACACAGCATAGCCCACTATATATACACAGCAGAGCCCACTATATATACACCAGAGCCCACTATATACACAGCAGAGCCCACTATATATACACAGTAGAGCCCACTATATTTATACACCAGAGCCCACTATATATACAGCAGAGCCCCCAATATATACAGCAGAGCCCACTATATACAGCAGAGCCCCCTATATACAGCAGAGCCCCCGATATATACAGCAGAGCCCACTATATATAGCAGAGCCCACTATATATACAGCAGAGCCCCCTATATATATACAGCAGAGCCCACTATATACACAGCAGAGCCCACTATATATACACAGCAGAGCCCACTATATATACAGCAGAGCCCACTATATATACAGCAGAGCCCCCAATATGTACAGCAGAGCCCACTATATACAGCAGAGCCCACTATATATACACACCAGAGCCCACTATATACAGCAGAGCCCCCTATATATATACAGCAGAGCCCACTATGTATATACAGCAGAGCCCACTATATATACAGCAGAGCCCACTATATATATACAGCAGAGCCCCCTATATATATACAGCAGAGCCCACTATATATACACAGCAGAGCCCACTATATATATAGCAGAGCCCACTATATATATACAGCAGAGCCCACTATATACAGCAGAGCCCCCAATATATACAGCAGAGCCCACTATATACACGGCAGAGCCCCCTATATACAGCAGAGCCCCCTATATACAGCAGAGCCCCCAATATATACAGCAGAGCCCCCTATATACAGCAGAGCCCCCAATATATACGGCAGAGCCCCCTATATACAGCAGAGCCCAATGTATATATACAGCAGAGCCCACTATATATACAGCAGAGCCCACTATATACAGCAGAGCCCCCTATATATACAGCAGAGCCCACTATATATACAGCAGAGCCCACTATATACAGCAGAGCCCACTATATATACACAGCAGAGCCCACTATATATATACAGCAGAGCCCACTATATATACAGCAGAGCCCCCTATATATACACAGCAGAGCCCACTATATATATACAGCAGAGCCCACTATATATACAGCAGAGCCCACTATATATACACAGCAGAGCCCACTATATATACACAGCAGAGCCCACTATATATACAGCAGAGCCCACTATATATACACAGCAGAGCCCACTATATATACACAGCAGAGCCCACTATATATACACAGCAGAGCCCACTATATATACAGCAGAGCCCACTATATATACATCAGAGCCCAATATATATACACAGAAGAGCCCCCTATATATACAGCAGAGCCCACTATATATACACAGCAGAGCCCCCTATACATACGGCAGAGCCCACTATATATGCAACAGAGCCCCCTATATATACGGCAGAGCCCACTATATATACAGCAGAGCCCACTATATATACACAGCAGAGCCCACTATATATACACAGCAGAGCCCACTATATATACAGCAGAGCCCACTATATACACAGTAGAGCCCCCTATATATACAGCAGAGCCCCCTATATATACAGCAGAGTCCACTATATATACAGCAGAGCCCACTATATATACACAGCAGAGCCCACTATATACAGCAGAGCCCACTATATACACAGCAGAGCCCACTATATATACACACAGCAGAGCCCACTATATATACAGCAGAGCCCACTATATACACAGCATAGCCCACTATATATACACACAGCAGAGCCCACTATATATACACCAGAGCCCACTATATATACACAGCAGAGCCCACTATATATACACCAGAGCCCACTATATATACACAGTAGAGCCCACTATATATTTACACCAGAGCCCACTATATATACGGCAGAGCCCCCTATATATACACAGCAGAGCCCCCTATATACAGCAGAGCCCCCAATATATACAGCAGAGCCCGCTATATACAGCAGAGCCCACTATATACAGCAGAGCCCCCAATATATACAGCAGAGCCCACTATATATAGCAGAGCCCACTATATATACAGCAGAGCCCCCTATATATATACAGCAGAGCCCACTATATACACAGCAGAGCCCACTATATATACACAGCAGAGCCCACTATATATACAGCAGAGCCCACTATATATACAGCAGAGCCCCCAATATGTACAGCAGAGCCCCCTATATATACAGCAGAGCCCACTATATACAGCAGAGCCCCCTATATATATACAGCAGAGCCCACTATATATACACACAGCAGAGCCCACTATATATACAGCAGAGCCCACTATATATACAGCAGAGCCCCCAATATATACAGCAGAGCCCCCTATATACAGCAGAGCCCCCAATATATACGGCAGAGCCCCCAATATATATGGCAGAGCCCACTATATACAGCAGAGTCCCCTATATATACGGCAGAGCCCACTATATATACAGCAGAGCCCACTATATATACACAGCAGAGCCCCCTATATATACGGCAGAGCCCACTATATACAGCAGAGACCACTATATATTCAGCAGAGCCCACTATATATACAGCAGAGCCCACTATATGTACACAGCAGAGCCCCCTATATATACAGCAGAGCCCACTATATATACACAGCAGAGCCCCCTATATATACAGCAGAGCCCACTATATACAGCAGAGCCCACTATATATACACAGCAGAGCCCCCTATATATACACAGCAGAGCCCACTATATATACACAGCAGAGCCCCCTATATATACGGCAGAGCCCACTATATATATATACAGCAGAGCCCACTATATATACAACAGAGCCCCCTATATATATGGCAGAGCCCACTATATATACAGCAGAGCCCACTATATATACACAGCAGAGCCCACTATATATACACAGCAGAGCCCACTATATATACAGCAGAGCCCACTATATACACAGCAGAGCCCCCTATATATACAGCAGAGCCCCCTATATATACAGCAGAGTCCACTATATATACAGCAGAGCCCACTATATATACAGCAGAGCCCACTATATACAGCAGAGCCCACTATATACACAGCAGAGCCCACTATATATACAGCAGAGCCCACTATATATACACAGCAGAGCCCACTATATATACAGCAGAGCCCACTATATATACACAGCAGAGCCCACTATATATACACCAGAGCCCACTATATATACACACCAGAGCCCACTATATATACACAACAGAGCCCACTATATATACAGCAGAGCCCACTATATATACAGCAGAGCCCACTATATATACACAGCAGAGCCCACTATATATATACAGCAGAGCCCACTATATATACAGCAGAGCCCACTATATATACAGCAGAGCCCACTATATATATACAGCAGAGCCCACTATATACATACAGCAGAGCCCACTATATATACAGCAGAGCCCACTATATATACATCAGAGCCCACTATATATACAGCAGAGCCCACTATATACACAGCAGAGCCCACTATATATATACAGCAGAGACCACTATATATACGGCAGAGCCCACTATATACACAGCAGAGCCCACTATATATACACAGCAGAGCCCACTATATATACAGCAGAGCCCACTATATATACAGCAGAGCCCACTATATATACACAGCAGAGCCCACTATATACAGCAGAGCCCACTATATACACAGCAGAGCCCACTATATACACAGCAGAGCCCACTATATACACAGCAGAGCCCACTATATATACACCAGAGCCCACTATATACAGCAGAGCCCACTATATACACAGCAGAGCCCACTATGTATACACAGTAGAGCCCACTATATATACACAGAAGAGCCCACTATATATACAGCAGAGCCCACTATATATACAGCAGAGCCCACTATATATACACAGCAGAGCCCACTATATATACAGCAGAGCCCCCTATATATACAGCAGAGCCCACTATATATACAGCAGAGCCCACTATATATACACAGCAGAGCCCACTATATATATACAGCAGAGCCCACTATATATACACACCAGAGCCCACTATATATACACAGCAGAGCCCACTATATACAGCAGAGCCCACTATATATACAGCAGAGCCCACTATATATACACAGCAGAGCCCACTATATATACACAGCAGAGCCCACTATATATACACACCAGAGCCCACTATATATACAGCAGAGCCCACTATATATACACAGCAGAGCCCACTATATATACACACCAGAGCCCACTATATATACAGCAGAGCCCACTATATATACAGCAGAGCCCACTATATACACAACAGAGCCCACTATATATACAGCAGAGCCCACTATATATACAACGGAGCCCACTATATATACACTATAACTCCTGAGACCCCCGGCATGTACTGTATATATAACTCCTGAGACCCCCAGCATGTACTGTATATATATATATATAACTCCTGAGACCCCCGGCATGTACTGTGTATATATATATAACTCCTGAGACCCCCGGCATGTACTGTATATATATATATAACTCCTGAGACCCCCGGCATGTACTGTGTATATATATATAACTCCTGAGACCCCCGGCATGTACTGTGTATATATATATAGCTCCTGAGACCCCCGGCATGTACTGTATATATATATAACTCCTGAGACCCCCAGCATGTACTGTATATATATATATAACTCCTGAGACCCCCGGCATGTACTGTGTATATATATATAACTCCTGAGACCCCCAGCATGTACTGTATATATAACTCCTGAGACCCCCGGCATGTACTGTATATATATATAACTCCTGAGACCCCCGGCATGTACTGTATATATATATAACTCCTGAGACCCCCGGCATGTGCTGTTTATAAAACCCTGAGACCCCCGACATGTACTGTATATTTAGCTCCTGAGACCCCCAACATGTACTGTATATATTACTCCTGAGACCCCCGGCATGTACTGTGTATATATATAACTCCTGAGACCCCCGGCATGTACTGTATATATATAACTCCTGAGACCCCCGGCATGTACTGTGTATATATATAACTCCTGAGACCCCCGGCATGTACTGTATATATATATATAACTCCTGAGACCCCCGGCATGTACTGTGTATATATATAACTCCTGAGACCCCCAGCATGTACTGTATATATATATATAACTCCTGAGACCCCCGGCATGTACTGTGTATATATATATATATATATAACTCCTGAGACCCCCGGCATGTACTGTGTATATATATATAACTCCTGAGACCCCCGGCATGTACTGTATATATATATATATAACTCCTGAGACCCCCGGCATGTACTGTGTGTATATATATAACTCCTGAGACCCCCGGCATGTACTGTATATATATATATAACTCCTGAGACCCCCGGCATGTACTGTGTATATATATATAGCTCCTGAGACCCCCGGCATGTACTGTATATATAACTCCTGAGACCCCCGGCATGTACTGTGTATATATATATAACTCCTGAGACCCCCAGCATGTACTGTATATATAACTCCTGAGACCCCCGGCATGTACTGTATATATATATAACTCCTGAGACCCCCGGCATGTACTGTATATATATATAACTCCTGAGACCCCCGGCATGTGCTGTTTATAAAACCCTGAGACCCCCGACATGTACTGTATATTTAGCTCCTGAGACCCCCAACATGTACTGTATATATTACTCCTGAGACCCCCGGCATGTACTGTGTATATATATAACTCCTGAGACCCCCGGCATGTACTGTATATATATAACTCCTGAGACCCCCGGCATGTACTGTATATATATATATATAACTCCTGAGACCCCCGGCATGTACTGTGTATATATATAACTCCTGAGACCCCCGGCATGTACTGTGTATCTATATAACTTCTGAGACCCCCAGCATGTACTGTATATATAACTCCTGAGACCCCCGGCATGTACTGTGTATATATATAACTCCTGAGACCCCCAGCATGTACTGTGTATATATATAACTCCTGAGACCCCCGGCATGTACTGTGTATATATATAACTTCTGAGACCCCCAGCATGTACTGTATATATATATAACTCCTGAGACCCCCAGCATGTACTGTATATATATATAACTCCTGAGACCCCCGGCATGTACTGTATATATATATATATATAACTCCTGAGACCCCCGACATGTACTGTGTATATATAACTCCTGAGACCCCCGACATGTACTGTGTATATATATAACTTCTGAGACCCCCAGCATGTACTGTATATATATATAACTCCTGAGACCCCCAGCATGTACTGTATATATATATAACTCCTGAGACCCCCAGCATGTACTGTATATATATATAACTTCTGAGACCCCCGGCATGTACTGTATATATATATATCTCCTGAGACCCCCGACATGTACTGTATATATATATAACTCCTGAGACCCCCGACATGTACTGTATATATATATAACTCCTGAGACCCCCGGCATGTACTGTATATATATATAGCTCCTGAGACCCCCGGCATGTACTGTGTATATAACTCCTGAGACCCCCGGCATGTACTGTATATATATATAACTCCTGAGACCCCCGGCATGTACTGTATATATATATATATAACTCCTGAGACCCCCGGCATGTACTGTATATATATATAACTCCTGAGACCCCCGGCATGTACTGTATATATATATAACTCCTGAGACCCCCGGCATGTACTGTATATATATATAACTCCTGAGACCCCCAGCATGTACTGTATATATATATATATATATAACTCCTGAGACCCCCAGCATGTACTGTATATATATATATATATATAACTCCTGAGACCCCCGGCATGTACTGTGTATATATATATAACTCCTGAGACCCCCGGCATGTACTGTATATATATATAACTCCTGAGACCCCCGGCATGTACTGTATATATATATAACTCCTGAGACCCCCGGCATGTACTGTATGTATATATATATAACTCCTGAGACCCCCGGCATGTACTGTATATATATATAACTCCTGAGACCCCCGGCATGTACTGTATGTATATATATATAACTCCTGAGACCCCCGGCATGTACTGTATATATATATATAACTCCTGAGACCCCCGGCATGTACTGTATATATATATATAACTCCTGAGACCCCCGGCATGTACTGTATATATATATAACTCCTGAGACCCCCGGCATGTACTGTATATATATATAACTCCTGAGACCCCCGGCATGTACTGTATATATATATAACTCCTGAGACCCCCGGCATGTACTGTATATATATATAACTCCTGAGACCCCCGGCATGTACTGTATATATATATATAACTCCTGAGACCCCCGGCATGTACTGTATATATATATATATATATATATATATATATATATATATAACTCCTGAGACCCCCGACATCTACTGTATATATATATAACTCCTGAGACCCCCGGCATGTACTGTATATATATATATAACTCCTGAGACCCCCGGCATGTACTGTATATATATATATATAACTCCTGAGACCCCCGGCATGTACTGTATATATATATATATATATAACTCCTGAGACCCCCGGCATGTACTGTATATATATATATATAACTCCTGAGACCCCCGTCATGTACCGTATATATATATATATATAACTCCTGAGACCCCCGGCATGTACTGTATATATATATATATATATATATATATATATATATATAACTCCTGAGACCCCCGACATCTACTGTATATATATATAACTCCTGAGACCCCCGGCATGTACTGTATATATATATATATATATAACTCCTGAGACCCCCGGCATGTACTGTATATATATATATATATATATATATATATATAACTCCTGAGACCCCCGACATCTACTGTATATATATATAACTCCTGAGACCCCCGGCATGTACTGTATATATATATATATATATATATATATATATATATATATATATAACTCCTGAGACCCCCGGCATGTACTGTATATATATATATATAACTCCTGAGACCCCCGGCATGTACTGTATATATATATAACTCCTGAGACCCCCGGCATGTACTGTATATATATATATATATCTCCTGAGACCCCCGGCATGTACTGTATATATATATATAACTCCTGAGACCCCCGGCATGTACTGTATATATATATAACTCCTGAGACCCCCGGCATGTACTGTATATATATATATAACTCCTGAGACCCCCTGCATGTACTGTATATATATATAACTCCTGAGACCCCCGGCATGTACTGTATATATATATATATATATATCTCCTGAGACCCCCGGCATGTACTGTATATATATATATATATATATCTCCTGAGACCCCCGGCATGTACTGTATATATATATATATATATATATATATATATATATATATATAACTCCTGAGACCCCCGGCATGTACTGTATATATATATAACTCCTGAGACCCCCGGCATGTACTGTATATATATATAACTCCTGAGACCCCCGGCATGTACTGTATATATATATATATATATATATATATATATAACTCCTGAGACCCCCGGCATGTACTGTATATATATATAACTCCTGAGACCCCCGGCATGTACTGTATATATATATATATATAACTCCTAAGACCCCCGGCATGTACTGTATATATATATAACTCCTGAGACCCCCGGCATGTACTGTATATATATAACTCCTGAGACCCCCGGCATGTACTGTATATATATATATAACTCCTGAGACCCCCGGCATGTACTGTATATATATAACTCCTGAGACCCCCGGCATGTACTGTATATATATATATATAACTCCTTAGATCCCCGGCATGTACTGTATATATATATATATATATATATATATATATATATATATATATATATAGCTCCTGAGACCCCCGGCATGTACTGTATATATATATAGCTCCTGAGACCCCCAGCATGTACTGTATATATATATATATATATATATATAGCTCCTGAGACCCCCGGCATGTACTGTATATATATATATATATATATATATATATATAGCTCCTGAGACCCCCAGCATGTACTGTATATATATATATATATATATAGCTCCTGAGACCCCCGGCATGTACTGTATATATATATATATAACTCCTGAGACCCCCGGCATGTACTGTATATATAACTCCTGAGACCCCCGGCATGTACTGTATATATATATATATATATATATAACTCCTAAGACCCCCGGCATGTACTGTATATATATATAACTCCTGAGACCCCCGGCATGTACTGTATATATATAACTCCTGAGACCCCCGGCATGTACTGTATATATATATATAACTCCTGAGACCCCCGGCATGTACTGTATATATATATAACTCCTGAGACCCCCGGCATGTACTGTATATATATAACTCCTGAGACCCCCGGCATGTACTGTATATATATATATATCTCCTGAGACCCCCGGCATGTACTGTATATATATATATAACTCCTGAGACCCCCGGCATGTACTGTATATATATAACTCCTGAGACCCCCGGCATGTACTGTATATATATATATATAACTCCTTAGATCCCCGGCATGTACTGTATATATATATATATATATATATATATATATATATATATATATATAGCTCCTGAGACCCCCGGCATGTACTGTATATATATATAGCTCCTGAGACCCCCAGCATGTACTGTATATATATATATATATATATATATATAGCTCCTGAGACCCCCGGCATGTACTGTATATATATATATATATATATATATATATATAGCTCCTGAGACCCCCAGCATGTACTGTATATATATATATATATATATAGCTCCTGAGACCCCCGGCATGTACTGTATATATATATATATAACTCCTGAGACCCCCGGCATGTACTGTATATATAACTCCTGAGACCCCCGGCATGTACTGTGTATATATATATATATATATATAACTCCTGAGACCCCCGGCATGTACTGTGTATATATATATATATATATAACTCCTGAGACCCCCGGCATGTACTGTATATATATATATATATATATATATATATATATATATATAGCTCCTGAGACCCCCGGCATGTACTGTATATATATAACTCCTGAGACCCCCGGCATGTACTGTGTATATATATATATATAGCTCCTGAGACCCCCGGCATGTACTGTATATATAACTCCTGAGACCCCCGGCATGTACTGTGTATATATATATATATAACTCCTGAGACCCCCGGCATGTACTGTGTATATATATATATAACTCCTGAGACCCCCGGCATGTACTGTGTATATATATATATATATAACTCCTGAGACCCCCGGCATGTACTGTGTATATATATATAACTCCTGAGACCCCCGGCATGTACTGTGTATATATATATAACTCCTGAGACCCCCGGCATGTACTGTATATATAGCTCCTGAGACCCCCAGCATGTACTGTATATATAACTCCTGAGACCCCCGGCATGTACTGTGTATATATATATAACTCCTGAGACCCCCGGCATGTACTGTATATATAGCTCCTGAGACCCCCAGCATGTACTGTATATATATATATATAACTCCTGAGACCCCCGGCATGTACTGTGTATATATATATAGCTCCTGAGACCCCCGGCATGTACTGTGTATATATATATAACTCCTGAGACCCCCGGCATGTACTGTATATATATATATAACTCCTGAGACCCCGGCATGTACTGTATATATATATATAGCTCCTGAGACCCCCGGCATGTACTGTATATATATATATATATAGCTCCTGAGACCCCCGGCATGTACTGTATATATAACTCCTGAGACCCCCGGCATGTACTGTGTATATATATATAACTCCTGAGACCCCCGGCATGTACTGTATATATAGCTCCTGAGACCCCCGGCATGTACTGAATATATATATATAACTCCTGAGACCCCCGGCATGTACTGTATATATATATAACTCCTGAGACCCCCGGCATGTACTGTATATATATATAACTCCTGAGACCCCCGGCATGTACTGTATATATATATATATATATATATATATATATATATATAACTCCTGAGACCCCCGGCATGTACTGTATATATATATAACTCCTGAGACCCCCGACATCTACTGTATATATATATATATAACTCCTGAGACCCCCGGCATGTACTGTGTATATATATAACTCCTGAGTCCCCTCGGCATGTACTGTATATATATTTATCTCCTGAGACCCCCGGCATGTACTGTATATATATATAACTCCTGAGACCCCCGGCATGTACTGTATATATATAACTCCTGAGACCCCCGGCATGTACTGTATATATATATAACTCCTGAGACCCCCGGCATGTACTGTATATATATATAACTCCTGAGACCCCCGGCATGTACTGTATATATATATATATAACTCCTGAGACCCCCGGCATGTACTGTATATATATATATAACTCCTGAGACCCCCGGCATGTACTGTATATATATATATATAACTCCTGAGACCCCCGACATGTACTGTATATATATATATAACTCCTGAGTCCCCCGGCATGTACTGTATATATATATATCTCCTGAGACCCCCGGCATGTACTGTATATATATATATCTCCTGAGACCCCCGGCATGTACTGTATATATATATATATAACTCCTGAGACCCCCGGCATGTACTGTATATATATATATATAACTCCTGAGACCCCCGGCATGTACTGTATATATATATATAACTCCTGAGACCCCCGGCATGTACTGTATATATATATATAACTCCTGAGACCCCCGGCATGTACTGTATATATATATATATAACTCCTGAGACCCCCGGCATGTACTGTATATATATATAACTCCTGAGACCCCGGCATGTACTGTATATATATATATAGCTCCTGAGACCCCCGGCATGTACTGTATATATATATATATATAGCTCCTGAGACCCCCGGCATGTACTGTATATATAACTCCTGAGACCCCCGGCATGTACTGTGTATATATATATAACTCCTGAGACCCCCGGCATGTACTGTATATATAGCTCCTGAGACCCCCGGCATGTACTGAATATATATATATAACTCCTGAGACCCCCGGCATGTACTGTATATATATATAACTCCTGAGACCCCCGGCATGTACTGTATATATATATAACTCCTGAGACCCCCGGCATGTACTGTATATATATATATATATATATATATATATATATATATATATATAACTCCTGAGACCCCCGGCATGTACTGTATATATATATAACTCCTGAGACCCCCGACATCTACTGTATATATATATATATAACTCCTGAGACCCCCGGCATGTACTGTATATATATATAACTCCTGAGACCCCCGACATCTACTGTATATATATATATAT
>NW_026608372.1:55000-72750 GCF_029499605.1 Hyla sarda
CTGGTGTCAGGACAATCCGTGCCCATCCCCCGCCTTTTATTAGACTCGGTTCACGCCACGTTTTTGTCTCCAGTTTAATAACCGCACTGCAACCGCATAAGTTTTTTTTTAACATGGACGTCAATGGGAATCGCACATGTATACGGTGCCATACGGGAAACCATATACGGTTTTTACTTTGCACATGCGCATTTGCGCAATTCTCAATAACTTAGGTATTGTTCTTGTTTTGTTTTGTTTTTTTTATAAAAAACGGACGGATCTGTTTGCACTTTTACAAACAGTATAAAAACGCACACGGTTTACTTTTTTCCCACACTGTTCCATCCGTTTTTTTTGCCATACGGTTTTCTTTAGAAAAACGGATTAAAAACAGTATATGGCAAAAGCGTGATGTGAACCCAGCCTGATACCGACGTCATGTGATGTGGAGGAGGAGCCTCTGCGGTTATTGGAAACCTCCCCCCCCCCCCCCCCCCATCCAAGTGTCAAAATCTTTATACGTAACAAATTCAAAGACTCTTCCAGGATCCTCATAGATCATAGCTCCTCCTCCCCAGGATCCTCATAGATCATAGCTCCTCCTCCCCAGGATCCTCATAGATCATAGCTCCTCCTCCCCAGGATCCTCATAGATCATAGCTCCTCCCCCCAGGATCCTCATAGATCATAGCTCCTCCTCCCCAGGATCCTCATAGATCATAGCTCCTCCCCCCAGGATCCTCATAGATCATAGCTCCTCCTCCCCAGGATCCTCATAGATCATAGCTCCTCCCCCCAGGATCCTCATAGATCATAGCTCCTCCTCCCCAGGATCCTCATAGATCATAGCTCCTCCCCCAGGATCCTCATAGATCATAGCTCCTCCTCCCCAGGATCCTCATAGATCATAGCTCCTCCGCCCCAGGATCCTCATAGATAACAGCTCCTCCTCCCCAGGATCCTCATAGATCATAGCTCCTCCCCCCAGGATCCTCATAGATCATAGCTCCTCCCCCCAGGATCCTCATAGATCATAGCTCCTCCCCCCAGGATCCTCAAAGATCATAGCTCCTCCTCCCCAGGATCCTCATAGATCATAGCTCCTCCTCCCCAGGATCCTCATAGATCATAGCTCCTCCCCCCAGGATCCTCATAGATCATAGCTCCTCCGCCCCAGGATTCTCATAGATAACAGCTCCTCCTCCCCAGGATCCTCATAGATCATAGCTCCTCCCCCCAGGATCCTCATAGATCATAGCTCCTCCCCCCAGGATCCTCATAGATCATAGCTCCTCCCCCCAGGATCCTCATAGATCATAGCTCCTCCTCCCCAGGATCCTCATAGATAATAGCTCCTCCGCCCCAGGATCCTCATAGATAACAGCTCCTCCTCCCCAGGATCCTCATAGATCATAGCTCCTCCTCCCCAGGATCATCATAGATCATAGCTCCTCCGCCCCAGGATCCTCATAGATCATAGCTCCTCCCCCCCAGGATCCTCATAGATCATAGCTCCTCCTCCCCAGGATCCTCATAGATCATAGCTCCTCCCCCCCAGGATCCTCATAGATCATAGCTCCTCCTCCCCAGGATCCTCATAGATCATAGCTCCTCCTCCCCAGGATCATCATAGATCATAGCTCCTCCGCCCCAGGATCCTCATAGATCATAGCTCCTCCCCCCCAGGATCCTCATAGATCATAGCTCCTCCTCCCCAGGATCATCATAGATCATAGCTCCTCCGCCCCAGGATCCTCATAGATCATAGCTCCTCCGCCCCAGGATCCTCATAGATCATAGCTCCTCCCCCCCAGGATCCTCATAGATCATAGCTCCTCCCCCCCAGGATCCTCATAGATCATAGCTCCTCCTCCCCAGGATCATCATAGATCATAGCTCCTCCTCCCCAGGATCCTCATAGATCATAGCTCCTCCTCCCCAGGATCCTCATAGATCATAGCTCCTCCCCCCCAGGATCCTCATAGATCATAGCTCCTCCCCCCAGGATCCTCATAGATCATAGCTCCTCCCCCAGGATCCTCATAGATAATAGCTCCTCCCCCAGGATCCTCATAGATCAAAGCTCCTCCCCACCAGGATCCTCATAGATCATAGCTCCTCCCCCCAGGATCCTCATAGATCATAGCTCCTCCCCCCCAGGATCCTCATAGATCATAGCTCCTCCCCCCAGGATCCTCGTAGATCATAGCTCCTCCCCCCCAGGATCCTCATATATCATAGCTCCTCCTCCCCATGATCCTCATAGATAATAGCTCCTCCCCCAGGATCCTCATAGATCATAGCTCCTCCTCCCCCAGGATCCTCATAGATCATAGCTCCTCCTTCCCCAGGATCCTCATAGATCATAGCTCCTCCTTCCCAGGATCCTCATAGATCATAGCTCCTCCTTCCCCGGGATCCTCATAGATCATAGCTCCTCCTCCCCCAGGATCCTCATAGATCATAGCTCCTCCTCCCCCAGGATCCTCATAGATCATAGCTCCTCCTCCCCCAGGATCCTCATAGATCATAGCTCCTCCTCCCCCAGGATCCTCATAGATCATAGCTCCTCCTCCCCCAGGATCCTCATAGATCATAGCTCCTCCTCCTCCAGGATCATCATAGATCATAGCTCCTCCCCCCAGGATCCTCATAGATCATAGCTCGTCCCCCCAGGAACCTCATAGATCATAGCTCCTCCCCCCAGGATCCTCATAGATCATAGCTCCTCCTCCCAAGGATCCTCATAGATCATAGCCCCTCCCCCTCAGGATCCTCATAGATCATAGCTCCTCCCCCAGGAACCTCATAGATCATAGCTCCTCCTCCCCAGGATCCTCATAGATCATAGCTACTCCTCCCCCCAGGATCCTCATAGATCATAGCTCCTCCCCCCAGGATCCTCATAGATCATAGCTCCTCCTCCCCAGGATCCTGATAGATCACAGCTCCTCCCCAGGATCCTTATAGATAATAGTTCCTCCCCCCATGATCTTCATAGATCATAGCTCCTCACCCCCAGGATCCTCATAGATCATAGCTCGTCCCCCCAGGAACCTCATAGATCATAGCTCCTCCTCCCCGGGATCCTCATAGATCATAGCACCTCCCCCCGGGATCCTCATAGATCATAGCTCCTCCCCCCCGGGATCCTCATAGATAATAGCTCGGCCTCCCCAGGATCTTTATAGATAATAGCTCCTCCCCCCAGGATCCTCATAGATCATAGTACCTCCTCCCCAGGATCCTCATAGATCATAGCTCTTCCCCCCAGGATCATCATAGATCATAACCCCTCCCCCCAGGATCCTCATAGATCATAGCTCCTCCTCCCCAGGATCCTCATAGATCATAGCTCCTCCTCCCCAGGATCCTCATAGATCATATCTCCTCCTCCCCAGCATCCTCATAAATCATAGCTCCTCCTCCCCCGGGAACCTCATAGATCATAGCTACTCCTCCCCCCAGGATCCTCATAGATCATAGCTCCTCCCCCCAGGATCCTCATAGATCATAGCTCCTCCTCCCCAGGATCCTGATAGATCACAGCTCCTCCCCAGGATCCTTATAGATAATAGTTCCTCCCCCCATGATCCTCATAGATCATAGCTCCTCACCCCCAGGATCCTCATAGATCATAGCTCGTCCCCCCAGGAACCTCATAGATCATAGCTCCTCCTCCCCGGGATCCTCATAGATCATAGCACCTCCCCCCGGGATCCTCATAGATCATAGCTCCTCCCCCCCGGGATCCTCATAGATAATAGCTCGGCCTCCCCAGGATCTTTATAGATAATAGCTCCTCCCCCCAGGATCCTCATAGATCATAGCTCCTCCTCCCCAGGATCCTCATAGATCATAGCTCCTCCTCCCCAGGATCCTCATAGATCATATCTCCTCCTCCCCAGCATCCTCATAAATCATAGCTCCTCCTCCCCCGGGAACCTCATATATCATAGCTCCTCCCCCCAGGATCCTCATAGATCATAGCTCCTCCTCCCCCGGGACCTTCATAGATCATAGCGCCTCCTCCCCAGGATCCTCATAGATCATAGCTCCTCCCCCAAGGATCCTCATAGATCATAGCCCCTCACAACCCTTAAAAATCGCCACCTCAGGACCTATATAGATCTCAGTTTCTCTTTCCCTAGATCTATAGCTCTGCTCATCCTGCGCTTCCTGGTGCACGAATAACCAGCCAGTCCTATGGTGAAGACTGAAACTTTTATAGGAGGTGGGGGACATATCTGATGAATCCTGTATATAAGGAGCGGGAGGACATATCTGATATATCCTGTATATAAGGAGCGGGAGGACATATCTGATATATCCTGTATATAAGGAGCAGGAGGACACATCCGATATATCCTTTATATAAGGAGCAGGAGGACATATCTGATATATCCTGTATATAAGGAACGGGAGGATATATCTGATATATCCTGTATATAAGGAGCAGGAGGACATATCTGATATATCCTGTATATAAGGAGCGGGATGACATATCTGATATATCCTGTATATAAGGAGCGGGAGGACACATCTGATATATCCTGTATATAAGGAGCGGGAGGATACATCTGATATATCCTGTATATAAGGAGCGGGAGGACATATCTGATATATCCTGTATGTAAGGAGCGGGAGGACACATCTGATATATCCTGTATATAAGGAGCGGGAGGATATATCTGATATATCCTGTATATGAGGAGTGGGAGGATATATCTGATATATCCTGTATATAAGGAGCAGGAGGACATATCTGATATATGCTGTATATAAGGAGCGGAAGGACATATCTGATATATCCTGTATATAAGGAGCGGGAGGACATATCTGATGAATCCTGTATATAAGGAGCGGGAGGACATATCTGATATATCCTGTATATAAGGAGCGGGAGGACATATCTGATGTTTCCTGTATACAAGGAGCGGGAGGACATATCAGATATATCCTGTATATAAGGAGTGGGAGGACATATCTGATATATCCTGTATATAAGGAGCGGGAGGATATATCTGATATATCCTGTATATAAGGAGCGGGAGGACACATCTGATGAATCCTGTATATAAGGAGCGGGAGGACATATCTGATATATCCTTTATATAAGGAGCGGGAGGACATATCAGATATATCCTGTATATAAGGAGAGGGAGGACATATCTGATGAATCCTGTATAAGGAGCGGGAGGACATATCTGATATATCCTGTATATAAGGAGCGGGGAGGACATATCAGATATATCCTGTATATAAGGAGCAGGAGGACATATCTGATGAATCCTGTATATAAGGAGCGGGAGGACATATCTGATATATCCTGTATATAAGGAGCGGGGAGGACATATCTGATGAATCCTGTATATAAGGAGCGGGAGAACATATCTGATATATCCTGTATATAAGGAGCGGGAGGACATATCTGATATATCCTGTATATAAGGAGCGGGGAGGACATATCTGATGAATCCTGTATATAAGGAGCGGGAGGACATATCTGATATATCCTGTATGTAAGGAGAGGGAGGATATATCTGATGAATCCTCTATATAAGGAGCGGGAGGACACATCTGATATATCCTGTATATAAGGAGCGGGAGGACATATCTGATATATCCTGTATATAAGGAGCGGGAGGACACATCAGATATATCCTGTATATAAGGAGCAGGAGGACATATCTGATGAATCCTGTATATAAGGAGTGGGAGGACATATCTGATATATCCTGTATATAAGGAGCGGGAGGACACATCAGATATATCCTGTATATAAGGAGCAGGAGGACATATCTGATGAATCCTGTATATAAGGAGCGGGAGGACATATCTGATATATCCTGTATATAAGGAGCAGGAGGATATATCTGATATATCCTGTATATAAGTAGCGGGAGGACATATCTGATGTATCCTGTATATAAGGAGCGGGATAACATATCTGATATATCCTGTATATAAGGAGCGGGAGGATATATCTGATATATCCTGTATATAAGGAGCGGGAGGATATATCTGATATATCCTGTATATAAGGAGCAGGAGGACATATCTGATGAATCCTGTATATAAGGAGCGGGAGGACATATCTGATATATCCTGTATATAAGGAGAGGGAGGATATATCTGATGAATCCTCTATATAAGGAGCAGGAGTACACATCTGATATATCTTGGATATAAGGAGCGGGAGGACATATCTGATATATCCTGTATATAAGGAGCGGGAGGATATATCTGATGAATCCTCTATATAAGGAGCAGGAGGACATATCTGATATATCCTGTATATAAGGAGCGGGAGGACATATCTGATATATCCTGTATATAAGGAGCGGGAGGACATATCTGATATATCCTGTATATAAGGAGCAAGAGGACATATCTGATATATCCTGTATATAAGGAGCGGGAGGATATATCTGATTTATCCTGTATATAAGGAGCGGGAGGACATATCTGATGAATCCTGTATATAAGGTGCGGGATGACATATCTGATATATCCTGTATATAAGGAGCGGGAGGACATATCTGATATATCCTGTATATAAGGAGCGGGAGGATATATCTGATGAATCCTGTATATAAGGAGCAGGATTACATATCTGATATATCCTGTATATAAGGAGTGGGAGTACATATCTGATAGATCCTGTATATAAGGAGTGGGAGGACATATCTGATATATCCTGTATATAAGGAGCGGGAGGACATATCTGATGAATCCTGTATATAAGGAGCAGGAGGACATATCTGATATATCCTGTATATAAGGAGCGGGAGGACATATCTGATATATGCTGTATATAAGGAGCGGGAGGACATATCTGATATATCCTGTATATAAGGAGCAGGAGGACATATCTGATATATCCTGTATATAAGGAGCGGGAGGACATATCTGATGAATCCTGTATATAAGGAGCAGGAGGACATATCTGATATATCCTGTACATAAGGAGTGGGAGGATATATCCGATACATCCTGTATATAAGGAGCGGGAGGACATATTTGATATATCCTGTATATAAGGAGCGGGAGGACATATCTGATATATCCTGTATATAAGGAGCGGGAGGACATATCTGATATATCCTGTATATAAGGAGCGGGATAACATATCTGATATATCCTGTATATAAGGAGCGGAATGACATATCTGATATATCCTGTATATAAGGAGCGGGAGGATATATCTGATGAATCCTGTATATAAGGAGCGGGAGGACATATCTGATATATCCTGTATATAAGGAGCAGGAGGACACATCTGATATATCCTCCCGCTCCTTATATACAGGATATATCAGATATATCCTCCCGCTCCTTATATACAGGATATATCTGATGAATCCTGTATATAAGGAGCGGGAGGACATATCTGATATATCCTGTATATAAGGAGCAGGAGGACATATCTGATAAATCCTGTATATAAGGAGCGGGAGGACATATCTGATATATGCTGTATATAAGGAACGGGAGGACATATCTGATATATACTGTATATAAGGAGCGGGAGGACATATCTGATATATCCTGTATATAAGGAGCAGGAGGACATATCTGATAAATCCTGTATATAAGGAGCGGGAGGACATATCTGATATATCCTGTATATAAGGAGCGGGAGGACATATCTGATATATCCTGTATATAAGGAGCGGGAGGACATATCTGATGAATCCTCTATATAAGGAGCGGGAGGACATATCTGATATATCCTGTATATAAGTAGTGGGAGGACACATCTGATATATCCTCTATATAAGGAGCGGGAGGACACATCTGATGAATCCTGTATATAAGGAGCGGGAGGACATATCTGATATATCCTGTATATAAGGAGCGGGAGGACATATCTGATATATCCTGTATATAAGGAGCGGGAGGACACATCTGATATATCCTGTATATAAGGAGCAGGAGAACATATCTGATATATCCTGTATATAAGGAGTGGGAGGATATATCTGATATATCCTGTATATAAGGAGCGGGAGGACATATCTGATGAATCCTGTATATAAGGCGCGGGAGGACATATCTGATATATCCTGTATATAAGGAGCGGGAGGACATATCTGATGAATCCTGTATATAAGTAGCGGGAGCACATATCTGATATATCCTGTATATAAGGAGCGGGAGGACATATCTGATATATCCTGTATATAAGGAGCGGGAGGATATATCTGATTTATCCTGTATATAAGGAGCGGGAGGACATATCTGATGAATCCTGTATATAAGGAGCGGGATGACATATCTGATATATCCTGTATATAAGGAGCGGGAGGACATATCTGATATATCCTGTATATAAGGAGCGGGAGGATATATCTGATGAATCCTGTATATAAGGAGCAGGATTACATATCTGATATATCCTGTATATAAGGAGTGGGAGTACATATCTGATATATCCTGTATATAAGGAGCAGGAGAACATATCTGATATATCCTGTATATAAGGAGTGGGAGGATATATCTGATATATCCTGTATATAAGGAGCGGGAGGACATATCTGATGAATCCTGTATATAAGGCGCGGGAGGACATATCTGATATATCCTGTATATAAGGAGCGGGAGGACATATCTGATGAATCCTGTATATAAGTAGCGGGAGCACATATCTGATATATCCTGTATATAAGGAGCGGGAGGACATATCTGATATATCCTGTATATAAGGAGCGGGAGGATATATCTGATTTATCCTGTATATAAGGAGCGGGAGGACATATCTGATGAATCCTGTATATAAGGAGCGGGATGACATATCTGATATATCCTGTATATAAGGAGCGGGAGGACATATCTGATATATCCTGTATATAAGGAGCGGGAGGATATATCTGATGAATCCTGTATATAAGGAGCAGGATTACATATCTGATATATCCTGTATATAAGGAGTGGGAGTACATATCTGATATATCCTGTATATAAGGAGTGGGAGGACATATCTGATATATCCTGTATATAAGGAGCGGGAAGACATATCTGATGAATCCTGTATATAAGGAGCAGGAGGACATATCTGATATATCCTGTATATAAGGAGCGGGAGGACATATCTGATATATGCTGTATATAAGGAGCGGGAGGACATATCTGATATATCCTGTATATAAGGAGCAGGAGGACATATCTGATATATCCTGTATATAAGGAGCGGGAGGACATATCTGATGAATCCTGTATATAAGGAGCAGGAGGACATATCTGATATATCCTGTATATAAGGAGCAGGAGGACATATCTGATATATCCTGTATATAAGGAGCGGGAGGACATATCTGATGAATCCTGTATATAAGGAGCAGGAGGACATATCTGATATATCCTGTATATAAGGAGCGGGCGGATATATCCGATACATCCTGTATATAAGGAGCGGGAGTACATATCTGATATATCCTGTATGTAAGGAGCGGGAGGACATATCTGATATATCCTGTATATAAGGAGCGGGAGGACATATCTGATATATCCTGTATATAAGGAGCGGGAGGACATATCTGATATATCCTGTATATAAGGAGCGGGATAACATATCTGATATATCCTGTATATAAGGAGCGGAATGACATATCTGATATATCCTGTATATAAGGAGCGGGAGGATATATCTGATGAATCCTGTATATAAGGAGCGGGAGGACATATCTGATATATCCTGTATATAAGGAGCGGGAGGACATATCTGATATATCCTGTATATAAGGAGCGGGAGGACACATCTGATATATCCTCCCGCTCCTTATATACAGGATATATCAGATATATCCTCCCGCTCCTTATATACAGGATATATCTGATGAATCCTGTATATAAGGAGCGGGAGGACATATCTGATATATCCTGTATATAAGGAGCAGGAGGACATATCTGATAAATCCTGTATATAAGGAGCGGGAGGACATATCTGATATATCCTGTATATAAGGAGCGGGAGGACATATCTGATATATCCTGTATATAAGGAGCGGGAGGACATATCTGATGAATCCTCTATATAAGGAGCGGGAGGACATATCTGATATATCCTGTATATAAGTAGCGGGAGGACATATCTGATATATCCTGTATATAAGGAGCAGGAGGACATATCTGATATATCCTGTATATAAGGAGCGGGAGGACATATCTGATGAATCCTGTATATAAGGAGCAGGAGGACATATCTGATATATCCTGTATATAAGGAGCAGGAGAACATATCTTATATATCCTGTATATAAGGAGTGGGAGGATATATCTGATATATCCTGTATATAAGGAGCGGGAGGACATATCTGATGAATCCTGTATATAAGGAGCGGGAGGACATATCTGATATATCCTGTATATAAGGAGCGGGAGGACATATCTGATATATCCTGTATATAAGTAGCGGGAGGACATATCTGATATATCCTGTATATAAGGAGCAAGAGGACATATCTGATATATCCTGTATATAAGGAGCGGGAGGATATATCTGATTTATCCTGTATATAAGGAGCGGGAGGACACATCTGATATATCCTGTATATAAGGAGCGGGAGGATATATCTGATGAATCCTGTATATAAGGAGCAGGATTACATATCTGATATATCCTGTATATAAGGAGTGGGAGTACATATCTGATATATCCTGTATATAAGGAGTGGGAGGACATATCTGATATATCCTGTATATAAGGAGCGGGAAGACATATCTGATGAATCCTGTATATAAGGAGCAGGAGGACATATCTGATATATCCTGTATATAAGGAGCGGGAGGACATATCTGATATATGCTGTATATAAGGAGCGGGAGGACATATCTGATATATCCTGTATATAAGAAGCAGGAGGACATATCTGATATATCCTGTATATAAGGAGCGGGAGGACATATCTGATGAATCCTGTATATAAGGAGCAGGAGGACATATCTGATATATCCTGTATATAAGGAGCAGGAGGACATATCTGATATATCCTGTATATAAGGAGCGGGAGGACATATCTGATGAATCCTGTATATAAGGAGCAGGAGGACATATCTGATATATCCTGTATATAAGGAGCGGGCGGATATATCCGATACATCCTGTATATAAGGAGCGGGAGTACATATCTGATATATCCTGTATATAAGGAGCAGGAGGACATATCTGATATATCCTGTATATAAGGAGCGGGAGGACATATCTGATATATCCTGTATGTAAGGAGCGGGAGGACATATCTGATATATCCTGTATATAAGGAGCGGGAGGACATATCTGATATATCCTGTATATAAGGAGCGGGAGGACATATCTGATATATCCTGTATATAAGGAGCGGGATAACATATCTGATATATCCTGTATATAAGGAGCGGAATGACATATCTGATATATCCTGTATATAAGGAGCGGGAGGATATATCTGATGAATCCTGTATATAAGGAGCGGGAGGACATATCTGATATATCCTGTATATAAGGAGCGGGAGGACATATCTGATATATCCTGTATATAAGGAGCGGGAGGACACATCTGATATATCCTCCCGCTCCTTATATACAGGATATATCAGATATATCCTCCCGCTCCTTATATACAGGATATATCTGATGAATCCTGTATATAAGGAGCGGGAGGACATATCTGATATATCCTGTATATAAGGAGCAGGAGGACATATCTGATAAATCCTGTATATAAGGAGCGGGAGGACATATCTGATATATCCTGTATATAAGGAGCGGGAGGACATATCTGATATATCCTGTATATAAGGAGCGGGAGGACATATCTGATGAATCCTCTATATAAGGAGCGGGAGGACATATCTGATATATCCTGTATATAAGTAGCGGGAGGACACATCTGATATATCCTCTATATAAGAAGCGGGAGGACACATCTGATGAATCCTGTATATAAGGAGCGGGAGGACACATCTGATGAATCCTCTATATAAGGAGCAAGAGGACATATCTGATGAATCCTGTATATAAGGAGTGGGAGGACATATCTGATGAATCCTGTATATTAGAAGCGGGAGGACATATCTGATATATCCTGTATATAAGGAGTGGGAGGACATATCTGATATATCCTGTATATAAGGAGCGGGAGGATATATCTGATATATCCTGTATATAAGGAGTGGGAGGACATATCTGATGAATCCTGTATATAAGGAGCGGGAGGACACATCCGATATATCCTGTATATAAGGAGCGGGAGGATATATCTGATGAATCCTGTATATAAGTAGCGGGAGGACACATCCGATATATCCTGTATATAAGGAGCGGGAGGACACATCCGATATATCCTGTATATAAGGAGCGGGAGGATATATCTGATGAATCCTGTATATAAGTAGCGGGAGGACACATCCGATATATCCTGTATATAAGGAGCGGGAGGACATATCTGATGAATCCTGTATATAAGGAGCGGGAGGACATATCAGATATATCCTGTATATAAGGAGCAGGAGGACATATCTGATGAATCCTGTATATAAGAAGCGGGAGGACACATCTGATGAATCCTCTATATAAGGAGCGGGAGGACATATCTGATATATCCTGTATATAAGGAGCGGGAGGACATATCTGATATATCCTCTATATAAGGAGTGGGAGGACATATCTGATATATCCTGTATATAAGGAGCAGGAGGACACATCTGATATATCCTGTATATAAGAAGCGGGAGGACACATCTGATATATCCTCTATATAAGGAGTGGGAGGATATATCTGATATATCCTGTATATAAGGAGCAGGAGGACACATCTGATATATTCTGTATATAAGAAGCGGGAGGACACATCTGATATATCCTCTATATAAGGAGTGGGAGGACATATCTGATGAATCCTGTATATAAGGAGCGGGAGGACACATCTGATATATCCTGTATATAAGAAGCGGGAGGACACATCTGATGAATCCTCTATATAAGGAGCAGGAGGACACATCTGATATATCCTGTATATAAGAAGCGGGAGGACACATCTGATGAATCCTCTATATAAGGAGCAGGAGGACACATCTGATATATCCTGTATATAAGAAGCGGGAGGACACATCTGATATATCCTCTATATAAGGAGTGGGAGGACACATCTGATATATCCTGTATATAAGGAGCGGGAGGATATATCTGATGAATCCTCTATATAAGGAGCGGGAGGACATATCTGATATATCCTGTATATAAGGAGCGGGAGGACATATCTGATATATCCTGTATATAAGGAGCGGGAGGACATATCTGATGAATCCTGTATATAAGGAGTGGGAGGACACATCCGATATATCCTGTATATAAGGAGCGGGAGGACACATCCGATATATCCTGTATATAAGGAGCGGGAGGACATATCTGATGAATCCTGTATATAAGAAGCGGGAGGACATATCTGATGAATCCTGTATATAAGGAGTGGGAGGACACATCCGATATATCCTGTATATAAGGAGCGGGAGGACACATCCGATATATCCTGTATATAAGGAGCGGGAGGACATATCTGATGAATCCTGTATATAAGAAGCGGGAGGACATATCTGATGAATCCTCTATATAAGGAGCGGGAGGACATATCTGATATATCCTGTATATAAGGAGCGGGAGGACATATCTGATATATCCTGTATATAAGGAGCGGGAGGACATATCTGATATATCCTGTATATAAGGAGCGGGAGGACATATCTGATGAATCCTGTATATAAGGAGTGGGAGGACACATCCGATATATCCTGTATATAAGGAGCGGGAGGACACATCCGATATATCCTGTATATAAGGAGCGGGAGGACATATCTGATGAATCCTGTATATAAGAAGCGGGAGGACATATCTGATGAATCCTCTATATAAGGAGCGGCTGACATGTTGGGATATTAGTTATTCGCCCGCAGGTTGCAGCTGATTTATCCCGCAGACGCTGTATAAGTGACCGGCGCGATGTTTAGCGAGATAATGGATAAACATACGACCAATAATCACTGAGGTCAGAATAAATTCTCCACCTAATAATCTTAAAAGGGTCTGAGGGTGAAGGATCCACTCCGGGCCCCCGGGGGCCGAGCACAATCTAAGGCCTTGGCTGTTATTTGTTTTCAACCAACGAACCGCATTTATATCAGGAGCCGAAACCGCCCCAAACCACCAGGAGACGTCTATCCTCGTGTGCCGGACTACTACCCCCAACCGGCAATGAGATACATGTAGACAGAAAGGGTTCACTGGACCCCACCTCATGTACAGGGGGCCACTATAAGGCAGTGAAGTAGTTAATATCAGGATTACTTGGACAGGAAAATTGTATCTTTTCACTATCCCTAGATGTATAGTACACAGAAAGGGTTAATATGGGTCATATGATCATAGAGATGAGTGCAGGGAGGGGGTAGAGAGGACTGTGCTGCTGTAACTGTATGACCACAGTTCTCTCTATATATAGAGATGAGTGCAGGGAGGGGATAGAGAGGACTGTGCAGCTGTATCTGTATGACCACACAGTTCTGTCTATGATCATAGAGATGAGTGCATGGAGGGGATAGAGAGGACTGTGCAGCTGTAACTATACGACCACACAGTTCCCCCTATGATAATACAGATGAGTGCAGGGAGGGGATAGAGAGGACTGTGCAGCTGTATCTGTATGACCACACAGTTCTCTCTATGATCATACAGATGAGTGCAGGGAGGGGATAGAGAGGACTGTGCAGCTGTATCTGTATGACCACACAGTTCTCTCTATGATCATAGAGATGAGTGCAGGGAGGGGATAGAGAGGACTGTGCAGCTGTAATGTATGACCACACAGTTCTGTCTATGATCATAGAGATGAGTGCAGGGAGGGGTAGAGAGGACTGTGCTGCTGTAACTGTATGACCACACAGTTCTCTCTATGATCATAGAGATGAGTGCAGGGAGGGGATAGAGAGGACTGTGCAGCTGTATCTGTATGACCACACAGTTCTATCTATGATCATAGAGATGAGTGCAGGGAGGGGATAGAGAGGACTGTGCAGCTGTAACTGTATGACCACACAGTTCTTTCTATGATCATAGAGATGAGTGCAGGGAGGGGGTAGAGAGGACTGTGCTGCTGTAACTGTATGACCACACAGTTCTCTCTATGATCATACAGATGAGTGCAGGGAGGGGATAGAGAGGACTGTGCAGCTGTATCTGTATGACCACACAGTTTTGTCTATGATCATAGAGATGAGTGTAGGGAGGGGATAGAGAGGACTGTGCAGCTGTAACTGTATGACCACACAGTTCTCTCTATGATCATAGAGATGAGTGCAGGGAGGGGATAGAGAGGACTGTGCAGCTGTACCTGTATGACCACACAGTTCTCTGTATGATCATACAGATGAGTGCAGGGAGGGGATAGAGAGGACTGTGCAGCTGTATCTGTATGACCACACAGTTCTCTCTATGATCATAGAGATGAGTGCAGGGAGGGGATAGAGAGGACTGTGCAGCTGTAACTATATGACCACACAGTTCTGTCTATGATCATAGAGATGAGTGCAGGGAGGGGATAGAGAGAACTGTGCAGTTGTATCTGTATGACCACACAGTTCTCTCTATGATCATAGAGATGAGTGCAGGGAGGGGATAGAGAGGACTGTGCAGCTGTATCTGTATGACCACACAGTTCTGTCTATGACCATAGAGATGAGTGCAGGGAGGGGATAGAGAGGACTGTGCAGCTTTATCTGTATGATCCCACAGTTCTCTCTATGATCATAGAGATGAGTGCAGGGAGGGGATAGAGAGGACTGTGCAGCTGTAACTGTATGATCCCACAGTTCTGTCTATGATCATAGAGATGAGTGCAGGGAGGGGATAGAGAGAACTGTGCAGCTGTAACTATATGACCACACAGTTCTCTATGATCATAGAGATGAGTGCAGGGAGGGGATAGAGAGGACTGTGCAGCTGTGACTGTATGACCACACAGTTCTCTCTATGATCATACAGATGAGTGCAGGGAGGGGATAGAGAGGACTGTGCAGCTGTATCTGTATGACCACACAGTTCTCTCTATGATCATACAGATGAGTGCAGGGAGGGGATAGAGAGGACTGTGCAGCTGTATCTGTATGACCACACAGTTCTCTCTATGATCATAAAGATGAGTGCAGGGAGGGGATAGAGAGGACTGTGCAGCTGTAACTATATGACCACACAGTTCTCTCTATGATCATAGAGATGAGTGCAGGGAGGGGGTAGAGAGGACTGTGCTGCTGTAACTGTATGACCACACAGTTCTCTCTATGATCATACAGATGAGTGCAGGGAGGGGATAGAGAGGACTGTGCAGCTGTATCTGTATGACCACACAGTTCTGTCTATGATCATAGAGATGAGTGCAGGGAGGGGATAGAGAGGACTGTGCAGCTGTAACTGTATGACCACACAGTTCTCTCTATGATCATAGAGATGAGTGCAGGGAGGGGATAGAGAGGACTGTGCAGCTGTACCTGTATGACCACACAGTTCTCTCCATGATCATACAGATGAGTGCAGGGAGGGGATAGAGAGGACTGTGCAGCTGTACCTGTATGACCACACAGTTCTCTCTATGATCATAGAGATGAGTGCAGGAAGGGGATAGAGAGGACTGTGCAGCTGTATCTGTATGACCACACAGTTCTATCTATGACCATAGAGATGAGTGCAGGGAGAGGATAGAGAGGACTGTGCAGCTGTAACTATATGACCACACAGTTCTGTCTATGATCATAGAGATGAGTGCAGGGAGGGGGTAGAGAGGACTGTGCAGCTGTAACTATATGACCACACAGTTCTCTCTATGATCATACAGATGAGTGCAGGGAGGGGATAGAGAGGACTGTGCAGCTGTGACTGTATGACCACACAGTTCTCTCTATGATCATACAGATGAGTGCAGGGAGGGGATAGAGAGGACTGTGCAGCTATATCTGTATGACCACACAGTTCTCTCTATGATCATAGAGATTAGTGCAGGGAGGGGATAGAGAGGACTGTGCAGCTGTAACTATATGACCACACAGTTCTCTCTATGATCATAGAGATGAGTGCAGGGAGGGGATAGAGAGGACTGTGCAGCTGTAACTATATGACCACACAGTTCTGTCTATGATCATACAGATGAGTGCAGGGAGGGGATAGAGAGGACTGTGCAGCTGTATCTGTATGACCACACAGTTCTGTCTATGACCATAGAGATGAGTGCAGGGAGGGGATAGAGAGGACTGTGCAGCTGTATCTGTATGACCACACAGTTCTCTCTATGATCAGACTGATAGACTCCTCCAGTATCTTGTGATCTCCTCTGTCGTTCTCCCTCCTCTTCTTTCTAGGACATGGAGATAATGAGGTGACAGCCGCCATAGACGTCACATGATGTGGATATATATATATATACCTTGTGCTGTATTGTGACGGCTGCAGGACGCGCGGATTGACGCCTTATTCCTCCTGACTTGTGTATTTTCCTGTGCAGACACCCGGAGATGTCAGCGGTAATAATGATGGCGGTCGTCACCCGCGCAGAACTGTCTGATCTGCCTCCCAGGCTTCCACCTCATCGCTGATGTTTCCGTATTGTGGATCCGTCTCTGAACTTCTAAGTTCACCGGAAAAAAGATGCGAAAAGAGGAATAATGCGCCATTGTTGTCCCGAACTTCCTTCATGGAGATCTCTGCAGGTCTGATACATTGTTAATGGGGGAGAATTACTTCCTGATAC